>NC_089765.1:48446909-48517305 GCF_040412425.1 Macrobrachium rosenbergii | reverse complement strand
TCGATCTTTTCGTGCTCATAAGCCTTGTTTTTACATCCTCTCCTGCCATCATATCGTGCATCGCCTTGTTGCACATCTTTTTGTGCAATAGCATTGTTTTTGCATCCTCTCTGCAGTCGATCTTTCATTGCACCTGAAGCCTTGTTTTAACATCCTCTATACTGTATCTTTTCGTGCACATAAAGCCTTGTTTTGCATCACTATAATCACATCTTTTCACATAATATACTGTTTTTGCATCTTCTCTACACTTTTCGTATATAACCATCTCTTCTTCATCTTTTATAAGCATTGTTTTGCATCTTCTGTCTCACGTCTTTTCGTGCTCTGATTTCTCCTCTCTACACGTCTTTTCGTGCATATAAGCCTTGTTTTTACATCCTCACTGCCATCTTTCGCGCACACACAAGTCTTGTTTTTGCATCCTCTCTACGGCGATCTTTCAGCAAATAAGCCTTTGTTTTTGCATCTTCTACGGGCGATCTTTTCAGCACATAGGTTGTGTTTTGCATCCTTCTTATCACATCTTGTTTTGCATCCTTCCACTGTGCACATAAGCCTTTGTTTTTTATCTCTATCCTTCTTCATTAAGTATTGATTTTGCTTTTTCGATCTTGAGCACATATAAGCCTTGTTTTTGTGATCTTCTCCAGACTATGACTTTTTCAGTGCACATAAGCCTTGTTTTTGCATCCTCCCACGGCGATCTTTGTGCACATAAGCATTGTTTTTGCATCCCTCCTCCGATTTTTTCGTGCACATAAGCCTTGTTTGTATCCTCCGTTTAGATCCTTCGTGCACATAAGGTTTTTGCATCTTTTTATGATCTTTCTGTGCACATAAGCCTTGTTTTTGTCCTCTTCTACGGCGATCTTTAGTGCATATAGGCTTTGTTTTTGCATCTTCTCTACTGCCAATCTCAGTACATAAGCCTTGTTTTGCATCCCTCTCCACTGCCATCTTTCGTGCACATGCTTTGCTTTTGCATCCTCTCATTTATGATCATTTCGTAATATAAGCATTTGTTTTTCCATCCTCTTCGGCGATCTTTCGTGCACATGATCTATTTTCTGCATCTTCTACGGCGATCTTTTCGGGCAAGTTTGTTTTTGCATCTTCACTGCCATCTTTTCTGCACATGATCCTGCATTTTTTCTTTCGTGCACATAAGCTTTGTTTTTGCATCCTCTCTGTGATCTTTTCTGTGCACATAAGCCTTGAGCCATCTTACATCTCGTGCACATACTTTGTTTTTCCATCCTCTCATGGTGCTCATTAGCCTTGTTTTTGCATCTTCATGGCAATCTTTTGTGCACATAAGCCTTGTTTTGCATCCTTCATTGCGATCTTTTCAGTGCACATAAGCCTTGTTTTTGCATCTTCCACTGCCATCTTTTCGTGCACATAAGCCTTGCTTTTGTATCCCTCTCTTTTCAGCACATAAGAGATTGCATCTTCTTCAGTGCATATAAGCCTTGTTTTTGCATCTTTCTACGGCGATCTTTTCTGGTGCACATAAGCCTTGTTTTTGCATCCTCCTCTACGGCGATCTTTCGTGCACATAAGCCTTGTTTTTGCATCTCTCCACTGCCATCTTTCAAGCACATAGGCCTTGTTTTGCATCCCCTACGGCGATCTTTTTGTGCACATAAGCCTTGTTTTTGCATCCTCTCCACTGGCGATCTTTTCGTGCACATAAGCCTTGTTTTTGTATCCCTCTTTATGATCTTTTCACATATAGCATTGTTTTTGCATCTTCTCTACGGCGATCTTTTCAGTACATAAGCCTTGTTTTTTATCCTCTGTAATATGATCTTCAATATGAATTGGATCTTTTCAGCACATAAGCCTTGTTTTGATCCTCTCTACTACATGATTCGTGCACACAAGCCTTGTTTTTGCATCCCTTCCACTGCCATCTTTTCACATCTTTCGTGCACATAAGCTTTGTTTTTGCATCCTCTACGCTCAGAGCTTCTGCATCTTTCGTGCACACATAAGCCTTGTTTCTGCATTTTCTCTACGGCGATCTTTTCTGTGCACATAAGCTTTGTTTCTCCATCTTCTACTGCCATCTTTTCGTGCACATAAGCCTTGTTTCCTACATCTTCTACGGCGATCTGTGCACATAAGCCTTGTTTTTCCATCCTCTCTATTTATGATCTTTTCGTGCATATAAGCCTTGTTTTTGCATCTTTGCATCTTCTGTACATAAGCCTTGTTTTTGTATCCTTCTACTGATCTTTTCGTGCACATAAGCCTTGTTTTGCATCCTCTATACTGCCATCTTTCGTGCACATAAGCCTTGAGAGCTTTTGCATCCTTCCATCGCCGATCTGTTTCGTGCACATAAGCCTTGTTTTTGCATCTTCTCTACGGTCGATCTTTTCGTGCACATAGGTTTGTTTTTGCATCCCTTCCACTGCCATCTTTTCAATATAAGCATTGTTTTTGCATCCTTCTCACGTCCATCTTTTTCGCACATAAGCCTTGTTTTTGCATCTTCTCTACGGCGATCGTTTCGTGCACATAAGCCTTGTTTTTGCATCCTCTATAATGCATCTTTGTGCACATAAGCCTTGTTTGCATCCTCCACTGCCATCTTTCGTGCACATGTTGCTTTTGCATCCCCTCTCTACGGCGATCTTTTCGTGCACATAAGCCTTGCTTTTGCATTGTTTTTAGTGCACATCCTTGTTTTGCATCCTTCTACTGCCATCTTTTCGCACATAAGCCTTGTGTTTTGCATCCTCTCCACTGCCATCTGTGCACATACATTGTTTTTGCATCCTCTCTACGGCGGATCTTTTCGTGCACATACATTGTTTTTGCATCTTTGCGATCTTTTCGTGCACATAAGCCTTGTTTTTGCATCTTCTCTACGATGATCTTTTTTCGTGCACATAAGCCTTGTTTTTTGCATCCTTACTGTGATCTTTCATGCACATAAGCCTTGTTTTTGCATCTCTACTGCCATCTTTCAGCCATCCTTGTTTTGCTCATAAGCCTTGTTTTTACATCTTCTCTACTGCCATCTTTCGCACATGCTTCCTTGTTTTTGCATCTTCTACTGCCATCTTTTCGTGCACATGCCTTGTTTTTAGATCCTTCATACTGCGATCTTTTCGTGCATATAAGTTTTGTTTTTGCATCTTCTCTTGCACTGCCATCTTTCGTGCATTATAAGTCTTGTTTTTGCATCCTCCACTGCCATCTTTTCGTGCACATAAGCCTTGTTTTTGCATCCACTCCATCTGGCACATGTTTTGATTTTGCATCCTATAATGGCGATTGTTTTTGCTTGTTTTTGCATCTTCTATCACGGGCGATCTTTTAGCACATAAGCCTTGTTTTTGTATCCTCTTTGCGATCCTGCTATTGTTTTGGCATCTCTCTACGATCTTTTCACATAGTAATATACATTGTTTTTTGCACATCTCTTGTTTTTGCATCCTCTCTATCACATCTTTTTCTGTGCACATAAGCCTTGTTTGCATCTTCTCCACTGCCATCTTTTCGTGCACATAAGCCTTGTTTTTTGTGATCCTCCACTGTTACCGTGTGATCTTGTTTTTGCACATAAGCCCTTGTTTTGTGATCTTTAAGATCTTTTCAGCACATAAGCCTTGTTTTTGCATCTTCTCTACGGCGATTTTTTTCGTGCACATAAGTCTTGTTTTTGTATCCTCTGTACGGCGATCTTTCGTGCACATAAGCATTGTTTTTGCATCTTCTACGTCGATCTTTTTGTGCACATAAGCCTTGTTTTTCCATCCTCTCCACGTATGATCTTGTTTCGCATCTTAAACTTCGATTTTGCATCTTATAAGCCTTGCTTTTACATCCTCTCTACTACCATCTTTTCGTGCACATAAGCCTGTTTTTGCATCCTGTTTACTGCCATCTTTTTCGTGCACATAAGCCTTTGTTTTTGCATCCTCTCCACTGCCATCATTTCATGCACATAAGCCTGAGCCCATCCTTCTACGGCGATCTTTTCGTTCACATAAGCCTGAGCCTTTGCATCTTCTACGATCTTTTCAAACATATAAGCCTCCATCTTCATCCTCTCTACGGCATCTTTTTTCGTGCACATAAGCCTTGTTTTCTGTGATCTTCTACGGCGATCTTTTCGTGCACATAGTTTTGTTTTTCCATCTTCTCATACGGATCTTTTCGTGCATATGAGCCTTGGTTTTTGCATCTTCTCTACTGCAATCTTGTGCACATAAGCCTTGTTTTGCATCTTCTACTGCCATCTTTTCGTGCACATAAGCCTTGTTTTTACATCCTCTCTTATTACATCTTTTTTGTGCACATAAGCCTGTTTTTGATCCCCACGGCGATCTTTCTGTGCATTATGTTCCTTGTTTTTGCATCTTCTCTACGGCGATCTTTTCGTGCACATAGGTCTTGTTTTTTGCATCTTCTACTGCCATCTTTTCAGCACATAAGCCTTGTTTTTGCATCCCTCCACTGCCATCTTTCGCGCACATAAGCCTTGTTTTGCATCCTCTTCTTTCAGCAATATACATTGTTTTTGCTTCTTCTCTATTTAAGGATCTTTTTGTGCACATAAGCCTGAGTTTTTGCATCCCTCTCTACGGCGATCTTTGTGCACATAAGCATTGTTTTTGCATCCTCTCCATCAGATCTTTTCAGTGCATACATTGTTTTTGCATCCCTCTTTTACGGTGATCTTTTTCAGCATACAGCCTCTACGTATGATTTTTGCAATATACTTGTTTTTGCATCCTCTACGGCGATCTTTAGTGCACATAAGCCTTGTTTTTGCATCCTTCTACTGCCATCTTTTTTTCGTGCACATAAGCCTTGTTTTTGCATCCTTCCACTGCCATCTTTCGTGCACATAAGCCTTGTTTTTTGTATCCTCTCTACGGCGATCTTTTCGTGCACATAAGCATTGTTTTTTGCATCCTCTCTACTTTTTCATGCACATCATCTCTACTGATCTTTTCAGCACATAAGCCTTGTTTTTGCATCCTCTCTACGGCGATCTTTTCGTGCACATAAGCCTTGTTTTTGCATCCTCTCTACTCGAGATGCTGTTTCTTTTCATGCACATAAGCTTGTTTTTACATCTTCTCTACTGCGATCTTTTCGTGCTCATAAGGAGCTTTGTTTCTTTTATACATCTTTTCGTGCACATAAGCCTTGTTTTTTGCATCCTGCATCTTCTCACATATGCCTTGTTTTCTTCTCACTGCATCATAAGCCTTGTTTTTGCATCTTCTCTACTGCCATCTTTTCGTGCACATAAGCCTTGTTTTGCATCCCTTCTACTGCCATCTTTCGTGCATATAAGCCTAGAGCATTGTTTTTGCATCTTCTCTACTGGATCTTTTCAGTGCACATAAGCCTTGTTTTTGCATCCTTCTCCATCTGCACATAAGCCTTGTTTTGCATCCTCCCACTCATTGTTCAGGCCATCCCTTTGCATCTTTTCAGTGCACATAAGCCTTGTTTTTGCATCCTCTATACGGCGATCTTTTCAGTATAAATAAGCATTGTTTTTGCATCCCTCTACTGCGATCTTTTTGTGCACATAAGCCTTGTTTTTGCATCCCTCTCTACGCCGATCTTTTCGTGCACATAAGCCTTGTTTTTACATCATCTACTGCCATCTTTCGTGCACATACAAGTCTTGTTTTTGCATCTCTCTCTACGGCGATCTTTCGTGCACATATAGCCTTGTTTTTGCATCCTCTCTACTGCCATCTTTTTCGTGCACATAAGTCCTGTTTTTTGCATCCTCTCCACTGCCATCTTTTCGCATTGTTTTGCATCTTCATTGATTTTTTCATCCCATAAGCCTTGTTTTGTATCCTCTACATGATCTTTTTCAGCACATAAAGCCTTGTTTTTTGCATCCTCTCCACTGCCATCTTTTCTGTGCACATAAGCCTTGTTTTTGCATCCTCTCTACTGCGATCTTTCGTGTGCATTAAGCATTGTTTTTGCATCTTCTCCACGGCATCCTTTCGTGCACATAAGCCATCTTTTACGTGCACACATAGCCTTGTTTTTGCATCTTCTATCGATCATTTTCGTGCACATAAGCCTTGTTTTTGCATCCTCTCAATGCCGATCTTTTCTCGTGCATAAGGCTTGTTTTTGCATCTTCTCTACGTAATCTTTTAGTGCACATAAGCCTTGTTTTGCATCCTCTACTACCATCTTTCGTGCACATAAGTTTGTTTTTGCATCCCTATACTGCCATCTTTTCGTGCACATAAGCCTTGTTTTTCCATCCTCTACTGCCATCTTTCGTGCACATAAGCTTTTGTTTTGCATCTTCTCACGGCAATCTTTTCGTGCACATACATTGTTTTTGCATCTTCTACTGCCATCTTTTCGTGCATATGTTTTGTTTTTGCATCTTCTCTACGGCGATCTTTCGTGCACATAAGTCTTGTTTTTGCATCCTCTCAATGCTATCTTTCGTGCACATAAGCCTTGTTTTTGCATCCTTCCACTGCCATCTGGCACATAAGCCTTGTTTTTGCATCCTCTATATCCTTCGTGCACATACATTGTTTTTGCATCTTCTTCACGGGCGATCTTTTCGTGCACATAAGCCTTGTTTTTGTATCCTTTACGGCGATCTTTTCTCATATAAGCATTGTTTTGGATCTTTTCGTGCACATAAGCCTTGTTTTGCATCCTCTATATTGCCATCTTTCGTGCACATAAGCCTTGTTTTTGCATCCTCTCTATCACATCTTTTCTGAGCTTTTGATCCTTCCACTGCCATCTTTTCGCCATAAGCTTCCTGTTTTTGCATCCTTTTGATCTTTCGTGCACATATGCCCTTGTTTTGTGATCTTTTGCATCTTGTTTTTGCATCCCCATCGTCGATCTTTTCGTGCACATAGTTTGTTTTGCATCCCTTCCACCTTTGTGTGCACATATGCCTTGTTTTTGCATCTTCTACGTCGATCTTTCGTGCTCATATAAGCCATTGTTTTTTTTGTGCATCTTCTACGTCGATCTTTATGCCTATAAGCCTCCATCTTTTTCGTGCACATGTTTCTTTGCATCCTTTTATACCTTCATCTTTTCGTGCACATAAGCCTTTGTTTTTATCCTCTCCACTGCCATCACATAAGCCTTGTTTTTGCATCCTCTATATCTTTCGTTCACATACTTGTTTTTGCATCTTTCGGCACATAAGCCTTGTTTGCATCCTCTCCACTGCCATCTTTCGTGCACATGCATTGTTTTAGTGACCCCCTCTCTACGGCGATCTTTTCGTCACATAGTTTTGCTTTGCATCTTCTCTACGGCGATTGTTTTTTTTTGCATCCTCTCTACTGTGATCTGTGCATATGCGCATCTTCTACTGCCATCTTTTCGTGCTAAGCCTTTGTTTTGCATCCTCTCTACGGCACATAAGCCTGTTTTTGCACCCCATATCATTGCTGTTTTTGCATCTTCTCTACGGCGATCTTTTCGTGCAGGCATGTCTTGTTTGATCCTCTACTGCCATCTTTCGTACATAAGCCTTGTTTTTGCATCCCTCCACTGCCATTTTCGTGCACTTCTTTTGCATCCTCTATTTACATGATCTTTTCAGCAATTACATTGTTTTTGCTTCTTCTCTATTTAAGCCTCTGTTTTTTTTTTGCATCCTCTCTACAGCGATCTTTCGTGCACATAAGCCTTGTTTTTGCATCTTCTGACGGCAGATCTTTTCAGGCCATTGTTTTTGCTTTTCGTGCTCATAATAAGCCTTGTTTTTACATCCTCTACGTATGATCTACTGCCATCCTCTACGCGCACATAAGCCTTGTTTTTGATCTTCTCATTTAAGATCTTTTCGTGCACATAAGCCTTGTTTTTAGCATCCTTCCACTGATCTTTTCGTGCACATAAGCCTTGTTTTTTGTATGCGATCTTCTCTAAGCATTGTTTTTTGCATCCTCTCTACGGCGATTTCATGCACATGTTTTGTTTTTGCATCTTCTTCAATGGCGATCTTTTGTCACATAAGCCTTGTTTTTGCATCCTCCACTGCGATCTTTTCGTGCACATAAGCCTTGTTTTGCATCCTCTACGGCGACTTTTTATACATAAGCATTGTTTTTGCTTCTTCTCTTTTCTGTGCACATAAGGATCTTTTAGCGATCTTTCGTGCACATAAGCCTTGTTTTTTGCATCCTCTTTGCATCCTCTATGCCTTGTTTGCATCTTTTCACTGGGCCATCTTTTCGTGCTCATATACCTTGTTTTTTGCATCCTCTCTACTGCCATCTTTTCATGCACATAAGATTGTTTCTTTTTCTGTCTTTTCGCACATAAGCCTTGTTTTAGCATCTTCTCTACGAGGATCTTTTCAGCACATAAGCCTTGTTTTTGCATCCTTGTTTTTTGTGATCTTCCACTGTTTGTTTTTGCATCCTCTCCACTGCTCGTGCACATAAGCCTTGCTTTTTCCTCTGTAATTCTCACATAAGCATTGTTTTTGTTTCTTCTTTCGCATATTCCTTTTGTGCACATAAGCCTTGTTTTTGCATCCCTCTCTACGGCGATTTTTTTCGTGCACATAAGTCATTGTTTTTGTATCCTCTGTACGTTTTTGCATCGATCTTTAGTGCACATAAGCATTGTTTTTGCATCCTACCACGATCTTTTTGTGCACATAAGCCTTGTTTTTTGCATCCTCTCTACGGCGATCTTTTCGCACATAAACTTTGTTTTTGCATCTTCTCTACGGCGATTTTTTCGACATAAGCCTTGTTTTGTATTTTTGCATCCTGTTTACTGCCATCTCTTTTCGTGCATATAAGCCTTGTTTTTGCATCCTCTCCAAGATCATTAAGCATTGTTTTTGCATCTTCTCCATAAGCTTTTCGACATAAGCCTTGTTTTTGCATCCTTTTACGGCGATCTTTGCACATGCACATATAAGCCTTGAGCATCCTTTGCATCTTTTCTGCACATAAGCCTTGTTTTTGCTCCTCTCTACGGCGATCTTTTCGCACATAAGCATTGTTTTTGCATCTTCTCATCTTTTCGTGCACATAAGCATTGTTTGTATCTTTTTTTTCGTGCACATAAGCCTTGTTTTTCCATCTTCTACTGCCATCTTTTCTGTGCACATAAGCCTTGTTTTTCCATCCTCTCTACGGCGATCTTTTTGTGCATATAGGCTTTGTTTTTGCATCTTCTCTACGGCCATCTTGTGCACATAAGCCTTGTTTTGCATCCCTCTCCACTGCCATCTTTCGTGCACATAAGCCTTGTTTTTGCATCCTCTATCGGCGATCTTTTCGTGCACATAAGCCTTGTTTTTGCATCCTCTCTACGGCGATCTTTTTCGTGCACATAAGCCTTGTTCTAATCTTCTACGGCGATCTTTTCGGGCACATAAGCTTTGTTTTTGCATCCCCTACGGCGATTCATCTAAGCCTGCATTATTTATGATCGTCTGTGCAAGCCTTGTTTTTGCATCTTCTATTCTTTTGTGCACATAAGCTTTTTTTTCCATCCTTCCTCCATAGGTCTTTGTTTAAGCCTTGAGCATCTTCTCTACGGCGATCTTTTCAGCACATAAGCCTTGTTTTGCCATCCTCTCATCTCTACGACGTGCACATAAGATGCATCCCGCACATAAGCATTGTTTTTGCATCTTCAGATCCTTCCACAATCTTTTGTGCACATAAGCCTTGTTTTTGCATCCCTCTCTACGGCGATCTTTTCGCACATAAGCATTGTTTTTGCATCCTCCACTATCTGTGCACATAAGCCTTGTTTTTGCATCCCTCTGTACATCTTTTCAGCACATAAGCATTGTTTTTGCATCTTCTACTGCGATCTTCGTGCACATAAGCCTTGTTTTTGCATCTTTCTATCGGTGTTTTTGCATCCTCTCTACTGTGATCTTTTCATGCACATAAGCCTTGTTTTTGCATCTTTCTACGGCGATCTTTAGTGCACATAAGCCTTGTTTTTGCATCTTCTCTACTGCGATCTTTTTCGTGCACATAAGCCTTGTTTTTCATCTACTGCCATCTTTTTGTGCACATAAGCCTTGTTTTTGCATCCTCTCTACGGCGATCTTTTCCACATAAGCATTGTTTTTGCATCTTCTCATTTATGATCTTTTCTCAGCACATAAGCCTTTGTTTTTGCATCTTCTCTACGGCGATCTTTTCGTGCACATAAGCCTTGTTTTTTATCCTCTCTACGGCGATCTTTTCGTGCACATAAGCCTTGTTTTTGTGATCTTCTCTACGGCGATCTTTTCGTGCACATTAGGCCTTTGTTTTCCTCTCTACTGTGATCTTTTCACATATGCCTGTTTTTGCATCTTCTACTGCCATCTTCAGACGTATAAGCCTGAGCTTTACATCTTACTCCATCTTTTCTGCTCATAAGCCTTTTGTTTTTGTCCTTTTGCATCTTTTCTACATAATCATCTTCTAAGCATCTTTTCAGCACATAAGCCTTGTTTTTGCATCCTCTCTACTGCCATCTTTTCAGCATATAAGCCTTGTTTTTGCATCCCTTGCATCTTTTCTCACATAAGCCTTGTTTTTGCATCTTCTATTGGGATCTTTTCTGTGCACATAAGCCTTGTTTTTGGCATCCTTCACGGCCATCTTGTGCACATAAGCCTTGTTTTTGCATCCTCTCACATCACATCTTTTCGTGCACATACTTGTTTTTGCATCCTCTATATTTGTTCTTTTCAGCACATAAGCATTGTTTTTGCATCTTCTCTACGGCGATCTTTTCGTGCACATGTTTTGTTTTTGTATCCTCTCCACTGCCGATCTTTTCGTGCACATAAGCCTTGTTTTTGCATCTTCTCTACGGCGATCTTTCGTGCACATAAAGCCTTGTTTTTGCATCTTCTACGGCGATCTTTTTTCATGCACATAAGCCTTGTTTTTGCATCCTCTCTACGGCCATCTTTTTCGTGCACATATGTTTTGTTTTTGCATCCTCTCCACTGCCATCTTTTCGTGCACATAAGCCCAGAGCTTTGCATCCTCTCTACGGCGATCTTGTGCACATAAGCCTTGTTTTTTGCATCTTCTCTTTACATCTTTTCGTGCACATAAGCCTTGTTTTGCATCTTCTACTGCCATCGATCTTTCGTGTCATAAGCCTTGTTTTTGCATCCTCTCTACTGCCATCTTTCGTGCACATATGCCTTGTTTTTGCATCTTCTCTACGTCGATCTTTTCGTGCTCATAAGCCTTGTTTTTGCATCCTCTCCAATGCCATCTTTTCGTGCACATAAGCATTGTTTTTGCATCTTCTCTACGTCGATCTTTTCGTGCTCATAAGCCTTGTTTTTACATCCTCTCTACTGCCATCTTTTCGTGCACATAAGCCTTGTTTTTGCATCCTCTATACTGCCATCTTTTCGTGCACATAAGCCTTGTTTTTGCATCCTCTCCACTGCCATCTTTTCGTGCACATAAGCCTTGTTTTTGCATCCTCTCATCTACTGCCATCTTTTCAGTTCACATACATTTGTTTTTGCATCTTCTACGGCGATCTTTTTCGTGCACATAAGCCTTGTTTTGCATCCTCTCCACTGCCATCTTTTCAGCACATAAGCATTGTTTTTGCATCTTCTACGGCGATCTTTTGCACATAAGCCTTGTTTTTGTATCTTCTCTACGGCGATCTTTCAGCACATAAGCCTTGTTTTTGTATCCTCTCTACAGGCGATCTTTTCAGCACATAAGCATTGAGCTTGCATCTTTCTCTACTGCCATCTTTTCGCTCATAAGCCTTTGTTTTTACATCCTCTCTACTGCCATCTTTTCGCGCACATAAGCCTTTGTTTTGCATCCTCTCTACATGATCTTTTCGTGCACATAAGCCTTGTTTTTGCATCTTCTCTTACGGCGATTTCTTTTTTGCATCTTTCCTTTTTTGCATCCTTCTACTCCCATCTTTTCGTTCGCACATAAGCCTTGTTTTGCATCCTCTCACTGCCATCTTTTCTGCACATAAGCCTTGTTTTTGCATCCTCTCTACGGCGATCTTTTCAGCACATAAGCATTGTTTTTGCTTCTTCTCTACGGCGATCTTTGATACATAAGCCTTGCTTTACATCCTCCTACTGGCATCTTTTCGTGCACATAAGCCTTGTTTTTTGCATCCTTTCTGATCGGCGATAAGCTTTTTTTGCATCTTGCACATAAGCCTGAGCCAGATTTCATCCTCTCCACTGATTTTTTCGTGCACATAAGCCTTGTTTTGCATCCTCTGTACTGTGATCTTTTCTGTGCACATAAGCATTGTTTTTGATCCTCTCCACTGCCATTTTTCAGCACATAAGCCTTGTTTTTGCATCCTGTACGGCGATCTTTCGTGCACATATGCATTTGTTTTGCATCTTCTACATGATCTTTTCGTGCACATAAGCCTGTTTTTGCATCCCTCTCCACTGATCTTTTCTGCACATAAGCCTTGTTTTTGCATCCTCTACGGCGATCTTTTCGTGCACATAAAGCCTTGTTTTTCCATCCTTTACTGTGGATCTTTTCTGTGCACATAAGCCTTGTTTTTGCATCCCCTCTACATGCCATCTTTTTCATGCACATAAGCCTTGTTTTTGCATCCTCTCTACTTTATGATCTTTTCTGCACATAAGCTCTGTTTCTAATCTTCCACTGCGATCTTTCGTGCACATGCTTTGTTTTCCATCTTCTCTACTGCCATCTTTTTCGTGCACATAAGCCTTGTTTTCTACATCTTCTACAGCATCTTTTCGTGCACATAAGCTTTGTTTTTCCATCCCTCTACAGCGATCTTTTTCAGCATATAAGCCTTATTTTTGCATCTTCTCTACTGTGATCTTTTAGTACATAAGCCTTGTTTTTGCATCCTCTCTACTGCCATCTTTCGTGCACATAAGCCTTGTTTTTTGCATCCTCTCCACTGCATCTTTCGTGCACATAAGCCTTGTTTTTGCATCCTCTCTACTGCCATCTGTGCACATAAGCCTTTGCTTTTGCATCTTCACGGCGATCTTTTCAGTACATAGGTCTTGTGTTTTTGCATCTTCTACTGCCATCTTTCGCACATAAGCCTTGTTTTGCATCCTCTCTACGGCGATCTTTCAGGCACATAAGCATTGTTTTTGCATCTTCTACGGCGATCTTTTCAGCACATAGCCTTGTGTTTTTGCATCCTCTCTACTGGCATCTTTGTGCACATGCCTTGTTTTTGCATCCTCTCCCACTGCCATCTTTTCATGTGCACATAGATTTGTTTTTGCATCCCTCTCTACGGCGATCTTTTCGTGCACATAAGCCTTGTTTTTGCCTCTTCTCTACGTATGATCTTTTCTGCAGTACATGTCTTGTTTTATCCTCTGTACGGGATCTTTTCGTGCACATACCTTGTTTTTGCATCTTCTCTACGGCGATCTTTTCTGTGCACATAAGCCTTGTTCTTTACATCTTTTCAGCACATAAGCTCCGAGCCACATCCTTTTCACTGCACATGCACATAAGCCTTGAGCTTTTGCATCCTCTCTATTGTGATCTTTTTCTGCACATAATGCCTTGTTTTTGCATCTCTCTCTACTGATCTTTTCGTGCCTATTAGCCTTGTTTTTATATCCTCGATCTTTTATCTTTCGTGCACATAATCCTTGTTTTTGCATCTTCTCTGGCGATCTTTTCAGTGCACATAAGCCTTGTTTTTGCATCTTCACTGCCATCTTTGCACACATAAGCCTTGTTTTGCCATCCCCTCTACGGCGATCTTTTCGTGCATATAAGTCTGTTTTGCATCTTCTTTACGCACTATGATCTTTCAGCACATGTTTGTTTTTGCATCCTCTCTACGCGATCTTTTCGCACATATTCTTGTTTTTGCATCCTCCACTGCCATCTTTCGTGCACATAAGCCTTGTTTTTTTTATCCTCTATATGGTGATCTTTTCAGTGCACATAAGCATTGTTTTTGCATCTTTCTACGGCGGTCATCTTTTTCGTGCACATAAGCCTTGTTTTTGTATCCTCTGTATGGCGATCTTTTCGTGCATATACATTGTTTTTGCATCTTCTCTACGGCGATCTTTTCGGCACATAAGCCTTGTTTTTGCATCTTCTCTACTGGCGATCTTTTCTGTGCACATAAGCCTCTTGTTTTGCATCCTCTCTACTGCCATCTTTCAGCACATAAGCCTTGTTTTTGTATCCTTTCCACTGCTATCATTTCGTGCACATAAGCCTGAGCTTTGCATCCCTCTACAAGGATCTTTTTTCAGCACATAAGCCTTTGTTTTGCATCTTCTCTATTTAAGGCGATCTTTCTGTGCACATAAGCCTTGTTTTTGCATCCTCTCTACTGCCATCTGCACATAAGCCTTGTTTTTGCATCCTCCCACTGCCATCTTTTCAGCACATTCCTTGTTTTTGCATCTTCTCTACTGCCGATCTTTTCGTGCTCTATAAGCCTTGTTTTTGCATCCTCTCCAATGCCATCTTTTCGTGCACATACATTGTTTTTGCATCTCTCTACGTCCATCTTTCTGTGCTCATAAGCCTTGTTTTTACATCCCTCTCTACTGCCATCTTTTCGTGCACATAAGCCTTGTTTTGCATCCTCTATACTGCCATCTGCGCACATAAGCCTAATAGAGCATTTTGCATCCTCTCACTGCCATCTTTCGTGCATTAGCCTTATTTTGCATCCTCTACGGCGATCTTTTCGTTCACATAAGCATTGTTTTTGCATCTTCTCTCTACGGCGATCTTTTCGTACATAAGCCTTGTTTTGCATCCTCTCTACGGCGATCTTTTCGTGCACATACATTGTTTTTGCATCTTCTCTACGGCGATCTTTCAGCACATAAGCCTTGAGCTTTGCATCTTCTCTACGGCGGTCTTTTCGTGCACATAAGCCTTGTTTTTGCATCCTCTCTACGGCGATCTTTTCGTGCACATATGCCTTGTTTTTGCATCTTCTTCTACTCACATCTTTTTTCGTGCTCATAAGCCTTTGTTTTTACATCCTCTCCTGCCATCTTTTCGCGCACACAAGCCTTGCTTTGCATCCCTCTCTACGGCGATCTTTCGTGCACATAAGCCTTGTTTTTGCATCTTCTCTACGATGATCTTTCGTGCACATAAGCCTTGTTTTTGCATCCTCTCTACTGCCATCTTTTCTGTGCACATAAGCCTTGTTTTTGCATCCTCTCCACTGCCATCTTTTCAGCACATACCTTGTTTTGGCATCCTCTCTATTGCGATCTTTTCAAAAACTAATATAAGCATTGTTTTGCTTCTTCTACGGCGATCTTTTTTGAGCACATAAGCCTTGTTTTTGCATCCTCTCTCCACTGTTATCTTTTCGTGCACATACATTGTTTTTGCATCCTCTCTAATGGGCGATCTTTCAGCACATAAGCCTTGTTTTTGCATCTTCTCTACGGTTATGATTTTTTCGTGCACATAAGCCTTGTTTTGCATCCTCTCCTCTGTACGGCATCTTTTCAGCACATATGCCTTGTTTTTGCATCCTCCTACGGCGATCTTTTCGTGCACATACATTTTTTTGCATCTTCTACGGATTTTTTCAAAGTACATAAGCCTTGTTTTGTATCCTGTATACGGCGATCTTTTCGTGCACATAAGCCTTGTTTTTGCATCTTCTACGGCGATCTTTTGTGCATATAAGCCTTGTTTTTCCATCCCTCTGCGATCATTTCATGCAACATTGTTTTCCATCCTCCTTACGGCGATCGTGCACATAAGCTGTTTTTTGCATCTTCTCTACGGCGATCTTTCGTGCACATAAGCCTTGTTTTTTGCATCCTTTTACTGCCATCTTTTCTGTGACATGTTTTGTTTTTGCATCCCCTCTACTGCGATCATTTCATGCACATAAGCCTTGTTTTTCCATCCTCTATCACATCTTTTTCGTGCATTAGTTTTGTTTCTGCATCTTCTCATTTATGACCTGTGCACATAAGCTTTGAGCGATCCCATTTATGATCTTTTCGTGCATATAAGCCTTATTTTTACATCTTCTATTTAAGGCAATCTTTTTAGCACATAAGCTTGTTTTTGCATCCCTCTCTAGCCATCTTTCTGCACATATAAGCCTTGTTTTTGCATCCCTATTTAAGTAATCTTTTAGCACATGTTTGTTTTGCATCCCTCTACTGCCATCTTTTCTGTGCACATAAGCCTTGTTTTTGCATCCTTCCATCACATCTTTTCAGCACATAGTTTGTTTTTGCATCCTCTCACTGCCATCTGTTCCAGTGCACATGTTCTGAGCTTTTGCATCCTACGAATGATCTTTTCATGTGCACATAGGCCTTGTTTTTGTGATCTTCTCACTGATCTTTTCGTGCACATAGGTCTTGTTTTTGCATCCTCTCTACGCACATCTTTGCGCACATAAGCCTTGTTTTTGCATCCTCTCCACTGCCATCTTTTCCTGTGCACATAAGCCTTGTTTTGCCTCCTCTACTTTATGATCTTTTGTGCACATAAGCCTTGTTTTTGCATCCTCTCTCCACTGTATGATCTTTCAAAATATGCATGTCTTGTTTTTTTATCCTCTCTACGGGATCTTTTCAGCACATAAGCCTTGTTTTTGCATCTTCTACGGCGATCTTAGTGCACATAAGCCTTTGTTTTTGCATCCTCTCTTACGGCGATCTTTTCGTGCACATAAGCCTTGTTTCTTGCATCCCTTCCACTGCCATCTTTTCATGCACATAAGCCTTGTTTTTGCATCCTCACGGTATGATCTTTCGTGCACATACATTGTTTTGGCATCTTATATACAAGATCTTTTCGTGCACATAAGCCTTGTTTTTGCATCTTCTCTACGGCGATCTTTTCGTGCACATAAGCCTTGTTTTTGCATCTTCTCTACTGCCATCTTTCATGTGCACATAAGCCTGAGTTTCCATCTTCTCTACTGCCATCTTTTCGTGCTCATTAGCCTGAGCTTTTTATACGGCATCTTCTCTAAGCCCAGCTTGCATCTTCTCTATGATCTTTTCGTGCACATAAGCCCTGTTTTTGCATCCTCTACTTCCATCTTTCAGCACATAAGCCTTGTTTTTGCATCCCCTCCATCGATATTTTCATATGTTTCCTTGTTTTTGCATCTTCTCTACGGCGATCTTTTCAGCACATAAGCCTTGTTTTTGCATCTTCTTACTGCCATCTTTTCAGCACATAAGCCCTGTTTTTGTATCCTCTCCACTGCCATCTTTCGGGCACATAAGCCTTGTTTTTGCATCCTCTATACGGCGATCTTTTCAGCACATAAGCATTGTTTTTGTGACTCTTCTACGGCGATCTTTTCGTGCACATAAGCCTTGTTTTATCCTCTCACGGCGATCTTTTCGTGCATATAAGCCTTGTTTTTGCATCCTCTCCGGCGATCTGTGCACATAAGCCTTGTTTTGCATCCTCTCTATGGCGATCTTTTCAGCACATAAGCCTTGTTTTGATCCTCTCTACTTATCTTTCAGTGCACATAAGCCTTGTTTTGCATCCCTTCCACTGCCATCTTTTCGTGCACATAAGCCTTGTTTTTGCATCCTCTAATGCCATCTTTCAGCACATATGCCTTGTTTTGCATCTTCTCTACGGCGATCTTTTTTTCACTATAAGCTCGAGCTTTGCATCCTCTCCAATGCCATCTTTTCGTGCACATATGTTACTTGTTTTTGCTCCTCAGTCCATCTTTTCGTGCACATATGCCTTGTTTTTGCATCCTCTACTGCCATCTTTTCGTGCTCATAAGCCTTGTTTTGCATCCTATAATGCCATCTTTTCGTGCACATAAGTCTTGAGCCATCCCCTTCTCCACTCGATCTTTTCGTGCACATAAGCCTTGTTTTTGCATCCCTCTACTACCATCTTTTCGTTCACATAAGCCTTTGTTTTGCATCCTACCGCCATCTTTCAGTGCACATAAGCCCTTGTGTTTGCATCCTCCATGGCGATCTTTTCGTGCATAAGCATTGTTTTTGCATCTTCTATGGTGATCTTTCGTTCACATGCATTGTTTTGCATCTTCTCTACGGCGATCTTTTCGTGCACATAAGCTCTTTGTTTTGCATCCCTATTTAAGTGATCTTTTCGTGCACATAAGCATTGTTTTTGCATCTTCTCACTGCCATCTTTTCGTGCACATAAGCCTTGAGCTTGCATCTTCTCTCACGGCGATCTTATCACATGAGCCTTGTTTTTACATCCCTCTATTGTGATCTTTCTGCGCATAAGCCTTGTTTTTGCATCTTCTACGGCGATCTTTTCACATAAGCCTTGTTTTTGCATCTTTCTCTACTGCCATCTTTTCGCTGCACATAAGCCTTTGTTTTTGCATCCTTCTACGGCGATCTTTTCGTGCACATAAGCCTTGTTTTTTGCATCTTCTATTTATGATCTGATCTTTTCAGTCACATAAGCACATTGTTTTTGCTTCCTCATTTAAGTGATCTTTTTGTGCACATAAGCCTGAGTTTTGATCCTCTCTACATATGATCTTTCAGCACATAAGCATTGTTTTTGTATCTTCTACGGCGATCTTTTCAGCACATAGCCTTGTTTGCATCTTTCATATGATCTTCTGCACATGCTTCCTGTTTTTTGTATCCTCCACTGCTATCTTTCAGCACATAAGCCTTGTTTTTGCATCCTTCTATGGCGATCTTTTCAGCATATAGCATTGTTTTTATCTTCTCTGATGTGGCATTTTTCTGCAGTACATAAGCCTTGAGCTTGCATCCTCTCTACAGCATCTTTTCGTGCACATACATTGTTTTTTTGCATCCTCTCTCTGACGATTTTTCGTGCACATAAGCCTTGTTTTTGCATCTTCTGTACGGCGATCTTTTTCGTGCACATAAGCATTGTTTTTGCATCCTCCACTCCATCTTTTCGTGCACGAGCTTTGTTTTTGCATCCCTCTCCATGTTTTCGATCTTTTCGTGCACATAGCATTGTTTTTGCATTCCTCATATAAACTTTTGTTTCATGCACATAAGCCTTGTTTTTGCATCTTCTATTTGATCATTTTTTGTTACATAAGCTCGGAGTTTTGCATCTGTTTACTATGACACTGTGCACATAAGCTTTTGTTTTGCATCCTCTCTACACATCATTTCATCAGTATTATACATTGTTTTTCATCTTTCTATTTACGTCTTTTTCATTGCATAAACTGTTTCTGCATCTTCTATTTAAGGCGATCTTTCATTACACATAACTTTGTTTCTCCATCTTCTCTCTATACCATCTTTTCATTGCATATGCCCTTGTTTTTTAGCATCTTCTCTACTGCCATCTTTTCGTGCCTTCATAAGCCTTGTTTTTACATCCTCTCTGATCATCTTTCGCGCACATAAGCCTTGTTTTTGCACATTTTGCATCTTCTCTACAGCAATCTTTTGTGCACATATAAGCCTTGTTTTTGCATCTCTACTGCCATCTTTCATTTCCGTGCAAACCTTGTTTTGCATCTTCTCTGCAACGAAGCATTGTTTTGCATCCTCTCTACTGCCATCTTTTTCGTGCACATAAGCCTTGTTTTTGCATCCTCTCTACGGCGATCTTTTCGTGCACATAAGCCTTGTTTTTGCATCTTCTCTACGGCCATCTTTTCGTGCACATAAGCCTTGTTTTTGCATCTTCTCTGGCGATCTTTCGTGCACATAAGCCTTGTTTTTGCATCCTCTCTACTGCGATCTTTTCATGCACATAAGCCTTGTTTTTGCATCCTCTCTCGATCTTCTTCTCTATGTCTTTTCGTGCACATAAGCCTTGTTTTTATCTTCTCTGCGGCGATCTTTTCGTGCATCCCTTGTTTTTGCATCTTCTCTACTGCCATCTTTTCGTGCACATAAGCCTTGTTTTTGCATCCTCTCTGCCATCTTTACGTGCACATAAGCCTTGTTTTTGCATCTTCTCTACGTCGATCTTTTCATTGCACATAAGCCTTGTTTTTTGCATCCTCCCAATGCCATCTTTTCGTGCACATAAGCCTTGTTTTTGCATCTTCTCTATCTTTTCGTTTGCGTCTTCTCTACGTCATCTTTTCGTGCTCATAAGCCTTGTTTTTGCATCCTCTCTACTGCCATCTTTTCGTGCACATAAGCCTTGTTTTTCATCCTCTCTACTGCGATCTTTTTCGTGCACATAAGCCTTGTTTTTCCATCTCTCTCTGCCATTTTTCGGCGATCTTTTCGTGTTTTTCACATAAGCCTTGTTTTGCATCTTCTCTACGGCGATCTTTTCGTGCACATAAGCCTTGTTTTGCATCCTCTCTACGGCGATCTTTTCGTGCACATAAGCATTGTTTTGCATCTTCTCTACGTTTTTCGCATCCATCTTCTCTACGGCGATCTTTTCGTGCACATAAGCCTTGTTTTTGCATCCTCTCTACAGTGATCTTTTCGTGCGCATATGCCTTGTTTTTGCATCTTCTCTCCTGCACTTTCGTGCTCATAAGCCTTGTTTTTACATCCTCTCTTTTTTCATCGTGCATATAAGCCTTGTTTTTGCATCTTCTCTACGGCGATCTTTTCGTGCACATAAGCCTTGTTTTTGCATCCTCTCTACTGCCATCTTTTCGTGCACATAAGCCTTGTTTTTGCATCCTCTCTACTGCCATCTTTTCGTGCACATAAGCTTTGTTTTTGCATCCCCTCTACTGCGATCATTTCGTGCACATAAGCCTTGTTTTTCCATCCTCTCTACGGCGATCTTTTCGTGCACATAAGCCTTGTTTCTGCATCTTCTCTACGGCGATCTTTTCGTGCACATAAGCTTTGTTTTTCCATCCTCTCTACTGCCATCTTTTCGTGCACATAAGCCTTGTTTTTGCATCTTCTCTACGGCGATCTTTTCGTGCACATAAGCCTTGTTTT
Organism: Macrobrachium rosenbergii; assembly: GCF_040412425.1. NCBI lineage: Eukaryota > Metazoa > Arthropoda > Malacostraca > Decapoda > Palaemonidae > Macrobrachium > Macrobrachium rosenbergii. Next base: position 48,496,406 of record NC_089765.1, on the reverse strand, counting down.
TCTCTGCATCTTCTCTACTAAGCCATCTTTTCTCGTGCACATAAGCCTTGTTTTTGCATCCTCTCTACTGCCATCTTTTCGTGCACATAAGCCTTGTTTTTGCATCCTTCTCCACTTCTCTACGGCGATCTTTTCGTTTTTGTTTTCCATCTTCTCTGCCATCATAAAGCCTTGTTTTTGCATCCTCTCTACGGCGATCTTTTCGTGCACATAAGCATTTTTTGCATCTTCTCTACGGCGATTTTTACATCTTCACTTTTTTGTTTTGTTTTTCATCTTCTCTCTGCCATCTTTTCAATGCATATAGCTTTGTTTTGCATCTTTCTACGGCGTCTTTTTCGTGCACATAAGCCTTGTTTTTGCATCCTCTCTACTGCGATCTTTTCGTGCACATAAGCCTTGTTTTGCATCCTCTCTGCCATCTTTTCATGCACATCTTTTTTTGCATCCTCTCACTATCTTTTTCGTGCACATAAGCCTTGTTTGCATCTTCTCTACGGCGATCTTTTCGTGCACATAAGCCTTGTTTTGCTTCTTCTCCACTACCATCTTTTTCGTGCACATAAGCCTTGTTTTTCATCCTTCTCTACTGCCTTTTTCGTGCACATAAGCCTTGTTTTTGCATCTTCTCTACTGCCATCTTTTCGTGCACATAAGCCTTGTTTTTATCCTCTCTACGGCGATCTTTTCGTGCACATAAGCCTTGTTTTTGCATCTTCTCTACGGCGATCTTTTCGTGCACATAAGCCTTGTTTTTGCATCTTCTCTACTGCCATCTTTTCGTGCACATAAGCCTTGTTTTTGCATCCTCTCTTTTCACGGCCTTGTTTTTACATCTTCTACTGCCATCTTTTCGTGCTCCTTGTTTTATATACGGCGTCGTGCACATAAGCCTTGTTTTTGCATCTTCTCTACTGCGATCTTTTCGTGCATAAGCCTTGTTTTTGCATCTTCTCTACTCTTTTCGTGCTACCTCTCTCATCTTTTCGTGCATATAAGCCTTGTTTTGCATCTTCTCTGCCGATCTTTTCGTGCAAATAAGCCTTGTTTTTGCATCTTCTCTACTTCCATCTTTTCGTGCACATAAGCCTTGTTTTTGCATCCTCTCCACTGCCTCTTTTTGTGTTTTTGCATCATAAGCGATCTTTTCGTTAAGCATTGTCTTCTCTACGGCCATCTTTTTCGTCATAAGCCTTGTTTTTGTATCCTCTCTACGGCGATCTTTTCTGCACATAAGCATTGTTTTGCCTCTTCTTCTTTTTAGTGCACATAAGCCTTGTTTTTGCATCTTCTCTACTGCCATCTTTTCGTGCACATAAGCCTTGTTTTTGCATCCTCTCTACTGCCATCTTTTCGTGGCACATAAGCCTTGTTTTGCATCCTCTCTACGGCGATCTTTTCGTGCACATAAGCCTTGTTTTTGCATCTTCTCTACGGCGATCTTTTCGTGCACATAAGCCTTGTTTTTGCATCCTCTCCACTGCCATCTTTTCGTGCACATAAGCCTTGTTTTTGCATTTTTGCATCTTTTCTCACATTCGCCTTGTTTTTACATCTCTCAACTGCCATCTTTTCGTGCACATAAGCCTTGTTTTTTCTTCTCTACGTCGATCTTTCGTGCTCTAAGCCTTGTTTTGCATCTTCTCTACTCCATCTTTCTGCACATAAGCCTTGTTTTTGCATCTTCTCTCGACTGCCATCTTTTTCATGCATATAAGCCATTTTTTTTTCCATCCCTCTCTACTGCGATCTTTTCGTGCACATAAGCCTTGTTTTGCATCCTCTCTGCTGCGATCTTTTCGTGCACATAAGCCTTGTTTTGCATCCTCTCTACGCATCTTTTTCGTCACATAAGCCTTGTTTTTGCATCTTTTTGTGCGATCTTTTCGTAAAGCCTTGTTTTTGCATCCTCTCTACGGCGATCTTTTCGTGCACATAAGCCTTGTTTTTGCATCCTCTCTACGGCGATCTTTTCGTGCACATAAGCCTTGTTTTTGCATCTTCTCTACGGCGATCTTTTCGTGCACATAAGCCTTGTTTTTGCATCTTCTCTACTGCCATCTTTTCGTGCTCATAAGCCTTGTTTTTGCATCCTCTCTACGGCGATCTTTTCGTGCACATAAGCCTTGTTTTTGCATCCTCTCTCTACTCTTTTTTTTCGTGCACATAAGCTTGTTTTTTGCATCCTTCGTTTGTGCATCCATCTTCTCTACGGCGATCTTTTCGTGCACTTAAGCTTTGTTTTTGCATCTTCTCTACTGCGATCTTTTCGTGCACATAAGCCTTGTTTTTGCATCCTCTCTACTCTTTTTCGCCATAAGCCTTTTGTTTTCGTCTTCTCACTGCCATCTTTTCGTGCACATAAGCCTTGTTTTTGCATCTTCTCTACGGCGATCTTTTCGTGCACATAAGCCTTGTTTTTTGCATCTTCTCTTTTTCACATATAAGCCTTGTTTTTGCATCTTTTCGTGCTTTTTCATAAGCCTTGTTTTTGCATCCTCTCTACTGCCATCTTTTTGTGCACATAAGCCTTCCTCTATGGCGTTTTTGCATCCATCTTCTACGGCGATCTTTTCGTGCACATAAGCCTTGTTTTTGCATCCTCTCTACGGCGATCTTTTCGTGCACATAAGCCTTGTTTTTGCATCTTCTCTACGGCGATCTTTCGTGCACATAAGCCTTGTTTTTGCATCCTCTCTACTGCCATCTTTTCGTGCACATAAGCCTTGTTTTTGCATCCTCTCCACTGCCATCTTTTCGTGCACATAAGCCTTGTTTTTGCATCCTGTTTTCTTTTCGTGCATCCTTGCATCTTCTCTACGGCGATCTTTTTCACATAAGCCTTGTTTTTGCATCCTAAGCCTTTGTTTTGTTTTTGCATCTCTCTCTTTCGTGCACATAAGCCTTGTTTTTGCATCTTTTCTACTGTGCACATAAGCCTTGTTTTTTGCATCCTCTCTACTGCCATCATCTTTTTTGCATCCTCTCCACTGCTTTTCATAATAAGCCTTGTTTTTTGCATCCTCTCTACTGCCATCTTTTTCACATAAGCACATCTCCTTGTTTTTGCATCCTCATCTCTACGCCGATCTTTTTCGTGCACATAAGCCTTGTTTTGCATCCTCTCTACTGCCATCTTTTCAGCACATTGTTTTTGCATCATCTCTTGCCATCTTTTCGTGCACATAAGCCTTGTTTTGCATCCTCTCTACTGCCATCTTTTCGTGCACATAAGCCTTGTTTTTGCATCTTCTCTCTGCCATCTTTTGTGCACATAAGCCTTGTTCTTTCCTCTCCACTGCCATCTTTTCGTGCACATAAGCCTTGTTTTTGCATCCTCTCTACGATCTTTTCGTGCACATAAGCCTTGTTTTTTCTCTTCCATCTTTTCCTGTGCACATAGCCTTGTTTTTGCATCTTTTCTTTTCGTACATAAGCCTTGTTTTTGCATCCTCTCTACTGCGATCTTTTCGTGCACATAAGCCTTGTTTTTGCATCCTCTCTACTGCCATCTTTTCGTGCACATAAGCCTTGTTTTTGCATCCTCTCTACTGCGATCTTTTCGTGCACATAAGCCTTGTTTTTGCATCTTCTCTACCGATCTTTTCGTGCACATAAGCCTTGTTTTTTGCATCCTCTACTGCGATCTTTTTCATGCACATAAGCCTTGTTTTTGCATCCTCTCTACTTCTTTTCGTGCACATAAGCCTTGTTTTTGCATCTTCTCTACGGCGATCTTTTCGTGCACATAAGCCTTGTTTTTGCATCCTCTCTACTGCCATCTTTTCGTGCACATAAGCCTTGTTTTTGCATCCTCTCCACTGCCATCTTTTTCGTGCATAAGCATAATCTTTTCGCACATAAGCCTTGTTTTTGCATCTTCTCTACGGCGATCTTTTTTTGCATCCTCTCTACTGCGATCTTTTCGTGCACATAAGCCTTGTTTTTGCATCCTCTCTACTGCCATCTTTTCGTGCACATAAGCCTTGTTTTTGCATCCTCTCTACTGCCATCTTTTCGTGCACATAAGCCTTGTTTTTGCATCCTCTCTACGGCGATCTTTTCGTGCACATAAGCCTTGTTTTTGCATCCTCTCTACTGCCATCTTTTCGTGCACATAAGCCTTGTTTTTGCATCCTTCTCTACCATCTTTTCATAAGCATTGTTTTTGCATCATAACTGCCTTTTTCGTTTTGTTTTTGCATCCTCTCTACCTTTTTCGATCTTTTCGTCTTTTGTGCACATAAGCCTTGTTTTGCATCCTCTCTACTGCCATCTTTTCGTGCACATAAGCCTTGTTTTGCATCCTCTCTACTGCCATCTTTTCGTGCACATAAGCCTTGTTTTGCATCTTCTCTGTGCCATCTTCGATGCTCATAGCCTTGTTTTTGTCTCTCTACTGCCATCTTTTCATTTTTATACATGTATTTTTCATCCCTCCTCTCTGCCATCTTTTTCATGCCATCATGTGTGTTCCATCTCTACACCATCTTTTCGTTGCCTATAGCCTTGTTTGCATCCTCTGTACTGCGCCACCTTTTCATTGTTTAAGCCTGTTTATCTCTCTACCATCTTTTCATTACTCTGCCTTGTTTGCATCTCTCTGTATGATCTTTTTCATTACCTTTACTCGCCTTATTTTTGCATCTCTCTCTGCCATCTTTTGTCTGCACATAAGCCTGTTTTATCCTCTCTACTGCCATCTTTTTCATTTTATAAGCCTTGTTTTGCATCCTCTCTGCCATCTTTCGTCTTATAAGCCTTGTTTATGCATCTTTTTCATTTCGTGCACATAAGCTTTGTTTTTGCATCATCTTTTGTATAAGCTTGTTTTGCCTTCTTTTCTTTCGTGCTCATAAGCCTTGTTTTCCATCTCTCTACTCTCTTTTTGTGCTTCTTTTCTCTGCACATAGGCCTTTTTTGCATCCTATTTCTCCCTACTGCCATCTTTTCGTGCACATAAGCTGTTTTGCTATGCCATCTTTCTCTTTTTCAGCTTTGCCCTCTACTGCGATGTTGTACTTTCGTTTCCCATCCTCTCTTTCACGGCCTTTTCTACCTTGTTTTGCATCTTCTCTCTGCCATCTTTTGCACATAAGCTTTGTTTTTGCATCTTCTCTACTGCCTTCTTTCGTTGCACATAAGCTTTGTTTTTGCATCCTCTCTACTGCCATCTTTTCGTGCACATAAGCTTTGTTTTTGCATCTTCTCTACTGCCTTCTTTTCGTGCACATAAGCTTTGTTTTTGCATCATCTCTACTGCCATCTTTTCGTGCACATAAGCTTTGTTTTTGCATCATCTCTACTGCCTTCTTTTCGTGCACATAAGCTTTGTTTTTGCATCATCTCTGCTGTTTTCGTGCATCTTTTCTTTCATCTTTCTGCAGCTTTCGTTTTGCATCTTCTCTACTGCCTTCTTTTCGATGCACATAAACCTTGTTTTTGCATCATCTCTACTGCCATCTTTTCAGCACATAAGCCTTGTTTTGCATCCCTCTCTACTGCCATCTTTTCGTTGCACATAAGCATTGTTTTTGCATCCTCTCTACTGCAACATCTTTTCGTGCAAATAAGCATTGTTTTTACATCCTCTCTACTGCCATCTTTTCGTGCTCCTAAGCTTGTTTTTTGCATCCTCTCCACTGCCATCTTTTCGTGCACATAAGCCTTGTTTTTGCATCCTCTCTACTTGCCATCTTTTCGTTTTATAAGCGCTTGTTTTTGCATCTTCTCCACTGCCATCTTTCGTGCAAATAAGCATTGTTTGTTTCATCCCTCTCTGCCATCTTTTCGTGCACATAAGCCTTGTTTTTGCATCCTCTCTACTGCCATCTTTTCAGGCACATAAGCCTTGTTTTTGCATCCTCTCTGCTGCCATCTTTTCATTGCATATAAGCCTTGTTTTTATCCTCTCTACTGCCATCTTTTTCGTATAAATAAGCATCCTTCTACAACGATCTTTCGTTAAGCCTTTTTTCATCTCTCTCTATCTTTTTCGTGCCATCTTTCTCTGCCATCTTTTCAATAAGCCTTGTTTTTGTCTCTCTGTCTTTCATTACTCTTTTCATCCCCTCTCTACAGTCATTTCATTACTGCACATAAGCTTTGTTTTTGCATCCTTCTTCGTGTCTTTTTCATGCACATAAGCCTTGTTTTTGCATCTTCTCTACTGCCATCTTTTCGTGCACATCTTTTTTGCATCTTTTTGTCTCATAAAGCTACTCTCTACAGCATCTTTCGTGCACTTAAGCCTTGTTTTTGCATCCTCTCTACTGCCATCTTTTTCGTATAAGCTTGTTTTGCATCTTCTCACGATCTTTCGTGCATAAGCTTTGTTTTCCATCCCTCTTCATTTTCATGCCATCTTCTCTACAGCGATCTTTTCATGCATTGTTTCTGCATTTTGCATCCCTTTTCATTTGTTTTTTTCCATCTTCTCTACTGCCATCTTTCGTGCACCAAGCTTGTTTTACATCCTCTCCACTGCCATCTTTTCATTGCACATAAAGCTTTGCATCTTCTCTGCAGCGATCTTTTCGCATATAAGCCTTGTTTTGCATCTTCTCTACTGCAATCTTTTCGTGCACATAAACCTTGTTTTTGCATCCTCTCTATCTTCTCTGCCATCTTTTCGTGCACATAAGCCTTGTTTTGCATCCTCTCTACTGCCATGTTTTCGTGCATAAGCCCCTTGTTTTGCATCCTTTCTACCATCTTTTCGTGCACATAAGCCTTGTTTTTGCATCTTCTCTACAGCGTCTTTCGTGCACATCCTTGTTTTGCATCTTCTCTACTGCCATCTTTTGTAATCCTTGTTTGCATCTCTCTGCCATCTTTTCGTGCACATACAAAGCCTTGTTTTTACATCTTCTCTGGCATTTCTTTTTGCATCTTTTCTCTTTTTGTGCACATAAGCTCTTTTTTGCATCCCTCTTATCCTGCCATCTTTTCGTGCACATAAGCCCTGTTTTGCATCCTCTCTGCAGCATCTTTTCGTACATAAGCCTTGTTTTTGCATCATCTCTACTGCCATCTTTTAGTGCACATAAGCCTTGTTTTGCATCCTCTCCCTGCATCTTTTCGTGCAAATAAGCTTCTTGTTTTTGCATCCCTCTCTGCAGCCATCTTTTCGTGCACATAAAGCCTTGTTTTGCATCCTCTCTACTGCGATCTTTTCCACATAAAGCCTTGTTTTGCATCTTCTCTGCCATCTTTTCGTGCATAAGCACATCCTCTGTTCTTTTCGTGCACATAAGCATTGTTTTGCATCTTCTCTACGGCATCTTTTCGTGCCATAAGCCTTGTTTTCCATCTCTCAATATATCTTCCGCAAATAAGCATTGTTTTTGCATCTTCTACTGCGGCAATCTTTTCGTGCTCTGCAAGCCTTGTTTTTCCTGTTTACTGCCATCTTTCGTGCACATAAAGCTTTTGTTTTGCCCCTCTACTGCGATCTTTTCATGCACATAAGCCTTGTTTTCCATCCTCTCTACTGCCATCTTTCAGCACATAAGCCTTGTTTTTGCATCTTCTCTACAGCGATCTTTCGTGCCGCATAAGCTTTGTTTCTTCTTCTCGTGCATAATAAGTGTTTCGCATCTTCTCTGCAGCGATCTTTTCGTGCACTGTTTTCCATCCTCTCTTCTTTTCGTGCATTATAAGCCTTGTTTTTGCATCTTCTCTACTGATCTTTTTGCATGCATAAGCCTTGTTTTTAGCATCCTCTCTCTGCCATCTTTTCATGCAAATAAGCCTTGTTTTTATCCTCTCCTGCCATCTTTTCATTGCGCATATATTGTTTTTTGCATCTTCTCTAAGATCTTTTTTGTGCTCATAAGCCTTGTTTTGATCTTCTCTATCTTTTTCGTGCACATAAGCCTTGTTTTGCATCACTCTCTCTTTACCATCTTTTCGTGCACATAAGCCTTGTTTTTGCATCCTCTCTGCCATCTTTTCGTACACATAAGCCTTGTTTTTGCATCCTCTCTCTGCGATCTTTCGGTACACACCAAAGCCTTGTTTTGCATCTCTCTACTGCCATCTTTTTTGCACATAAGCCTTGTTTTTGCATCCTCTCTATTGCCTTCTTTTCGTGTTCATAAGCCTTGTTTTTGCATCCTCTACGGCTTTTCGATCTTTTTTGTGTTCTTTTTATATAAGCCTTGTTTTTTGCATCCCTCTCTACTGCCATCTTTTCGTGCACATAAGCCTTGTTTTTGCATCCTCTCTACGGCGATCTTTTTCGTGTAAGCCTTGTTTTTGCATAAGCCTTTTCGTCTTTTGCATCCCTTCTCTACGGCGATCTTTTTCGTGTTCATAAGCCTTGTTTTTCTCGGCGATCTTTTCGTTACATAAGCCTCTTCTCTGCCATCTTTTCGTGCACATAAGCTTTTCTTGTTTTTGCATCTACTGCCATCATTTATCGTTCGATCTCTCCACCACGATCTTTTCGTGAACATAAGCCTTGTTTTTGCATCTTCTCTACGGCGATCTTTTCGTGTAAGCCTTTTTTGCATCTTCTCTGCCATCTTTTTTGCATCCTTGTTTGCATCTTCTCAATACGATCTTTCGTGTTCATAAGCCTTGTTTTTTCCATCTTCTCTGCTGCGATCTTTTCGTGCACATAAAGCCTTGTTTTGCATCTTCTCTCTTTTCGTGCACATAAGCATTGTTTTTGCATCCTCTGAGCGTCGTCTTTTCGTGCTATAAGCCTTGTTTTGCATCTTCTCTACTGCCATCTTTTCAGCACATAAGCCTTGTTTGCATCCTCTATCTCTTTTCGTCTTTGTTTTGCATCTTTTCTTTTTCATGCATAAGCCTTGTTTTTGCATCCTCTCTACGGCGATCTTTTCGTTCCACATAAGATTGTTTTTGCATCGTCTTTTCGCACATAAGCCTTGTTTTTTTTGCATCCTCTCTACGGCGATCTTTCGTGCACATAGCTTTTTTGCATCTTCTCTACGGCGATCTTTCGTGAACATAAGCCTTGTTTTTTCTTCTCTTCTCTTTCGTGCACATAAAGCCCTTGTTTTGCATCTTCTCTGTGCTTTTTGTGCACATAAAGCCTTGTTTTGCATCCTCTCTCGGCCATCTTTTCGTGCACATAAGCCTTGTTTTTACATCCTCTCTGCGGCGATCTTTCGTGCACATAAGCCTTGTTTTGCATCTTCTCTGCGGCTTTTTTCGTGCATTGTTTTTTCGTGCCATCTTTTCGTGCCTAAGCCTTGTTTTTGCATCTTCTCTACTGCCATCTTTTCCATCTCTCTATTGCCTTCTTTTTCGCACATAAACCTTTTTCCATCTTCTCTGCAGTTTTTTTGCATCCTCTCCACTGCCATCTTTTCGTGCACATAAGCCTTGTTTTTGCATCCTCTCTACGGCCATCTTTTCGTGCACATAAGCATTGTTTTTTGCATCTTCTCTGCGGCGATCTTTTCGTCGCCCCTTGTTTTTGTTCATCTTCATTTTTATAAGTATTGTTTTGCATCTTCTCTACGGCGATCTTTTTCGTGCAAATCCTTGTTTACATCCTCTCTCCATCTTTTTCATTGCTCATAAGCTTTGTTTTTCCTCTCTCAGCAATCTTTTCCATATTCTCTCTGCCATCTTTTCGTGATAAGCTTTGTTTTTGTGCACATAAGCCTTGTTTTTTCCTCCTCTCATCCTTGTTTATCTTTCTACGTGCACATAAGCCTTGTTTTTTCTCCTGCATCCCTTCTCATAAAGCCTTGCTGCATCTTTTCAGCACTTTGTTTTCATCTTTCTACCATCTTTTGTGCATATCTTCTCTAGTCTCTTTTCAGTTTTTTGTTTTCATCCTCTCTGTATCTTCTCTACAATCTTTTTATAAGCCTTGTTTTTTGCATCTTCTCTACTGCCATCTTTTCGTGCACATAAGCCTTGTTTTGCATCTCTCTACTGCCATCTTTTCGTGCACATAAGCCTTGTTTTGCATCTCTCTACGATCTTTTCGTGCCTTGTTTTTGCATCTCTCTACTGCGATCTTTTTCGTGCACATAAGCCTTGTTTTGCATCTTCTCTACTGCCATCTTTTCGTCCCCTGCTGGCCCCTTGTTTTTGCATCCTCTCTGCGGCTTCGATCTTTTCATTGCACATAAATTTTTGCATCTTCTCTCTGTCTTTTCGTGCATAGCTCATCCTCTCTACTGCCATCTTTTGTGCTCATAAGCCTTGTTTTGCATCCTCTCTGCTGTATCTTTTTCGTGCACATATGCCTTATTTTGCATCCTCTCTTGTCACTTTCGATCTTTTCATTGCACATAAGCCTTGTTTTTGCCTCTTCTCTCTACTGTCTTTTTTTTTTATCCTCTGCATATAAGCATTGTTTTGCATCTTCTCTACGGCGATCTTTTCGTGCACATAAGCCTTGTTTTTTGCATCTCTTCTCTACTGCCATCTTTTTCGTGCATAAGCCTTGTTTTTCCTCTCTACTGTGATCTTTCACACATAATGCTGTACATGCGATCTTTTCATGCTCATTAGCCTTGTTTTTCCATCCTCTTTTCGTGCACATAATCTTTTTCTGTCTTCACATAAGCCTTGTTTTTTGCATCTTCTCTACTGCCATCTTTTTCGTGCAAATAAGCGTCTTTTTGTTTTTCCATCTTCTCTACTGCCATCTTTTCGTGCTCATAAGCCTTGTTTTTCATTTTTACATAACCTCTCTCCTGCCATCTTTTCGTGCACATAAGCCTTGTTTTTGCATCCTCTCTACGGCGATCTTTTCGTGCACATAAGCATTGTTTTGCATCTTCTCTGCAGCGGTCTTTTCATTGCACATAAGCCTTGTTTTGTATCCTCTCTGTAGCGTACTCGTACTTTTTAAGCATTGTTTTTGCATCCTCTCTCTTTCATTGCACATAAGCTGTGTTTTGCATCTTCTCTACAGCGATCTTTTCGTGCATAAGCCTTGTTTTTGCATCCTCTCTACTGTCTTTTTACTAGTGCACATAAGCCTTGTTTTGCATCACTCTCAATGTCATCTTTCGTACACATAAGCCTTATTTTTGCATCCTCTCTGCAGCGTCTTTTTCATGCACATAAGCCTTGTTTTTGCATCTTCTCTGTCTTTTCGTGCATCTTCATCTCTATACCTGCATCTTTTTCATTTTATAAGCCTTGTTTTTGCATCCTCTCAATGCCCTTTTTCATTACACATATGCCTTGTTTTGCATCTTCTCTTCGTCGATCTTTTTCGTGCTCATATTGTATTTTTATCCTCTCCAATCTTTTCGTGCACTAAAGCATTGTTTTGCATCTTCTCTTCTTTTCCATCTCTTGTTTTTACATCTCCTCTGCCATCTTTTCGTGCACATAAAGCCTTGTTTTGCATCCTCTATACTGCCATCTTTTCGTGCACAAAGCATTGTTTTGCATCTTCTCTCTGCCATCTTTTTCGTGCATAAGCCTTGTTTTGCATCCTCTCTACGGCGATCTTTTCGTTCATATAAACATTGTTTTTGCATCTTCTCGGCGATCTTTTCGTGCACATAAGCCTTGTTTGCATCCTCTGCGTGATTCTTTTCGTGCTAAGCATTGTTTTTGCATCTTTTACGATCTTTTCGTGCACATATCGCTTTGTTTGCATCTCTACAACGATCTTTTCATGCCTGTTTTTACATCCTCTCTACAGTTTTTCATCACATATGCCTTGTTTTGCATCTTCTCTACGTCTTTTTCATTGCTCATAAACTGTTTCTGCATCTCTCCTACGGCCATCTTTTCATTTTACATAAGCCTTGTTTCTCCATCTTCTCTACTACCATCTTTTCATTTCATAAGCCCTTGTTTTGCATCTTCTCTACGGCGATCTTTTCGTGCATAAGCCTTGTTTTTCACATCTTCTCTACTGCTGCCATCTTTGTGCCCCATAAGCCTTTTTTTGCATCTTCTCTACAGCCATCTTTTCGTGCACATAAAGCCTTGTTTTTGCATCCTCTCTACTGCCATCTTTTCGTGCACATAAGCCTTGTTTTTGCATCTTCTCTCCACTGCCATTTTGCATTCTTCTTTTCGTGCACATAAAGCATTGTTTTTGCATTCTCTCTCACCGTGCACATAAGCCAGATTTTGCATCTTCTCTACGGCGATCTTTTCGTGCATAAGCCTTGTTTCCACTTTTTCGCATCTTCATCACTCACGGCGATCTTTCGTGCATAAGCATTGTTTTTTGCATCTTCTCTACGCACATAAGCCTTGTTTTGTATTTTGCATCTTTTCTACTGCGTGTTTGCATCTTTTCACCGTGATCTTTTTTGTGCATAAGCGCTTGTTTTCCATCCTCTCTACGGCGATCTTTTCGTGCGCGCCATAAACTTTGTTTTTTGCATCTTCTCTACAGCGTCTTTTCGTGCACATAAGCGCCTTTTGCATCCTGTTACTGGCATCTTTTCGTACTAAAGCTTTGTTTTTGCATCCCCCTCTCCACGATCATTTTCTACGGCCATCGTTTTTTCGTGCACATAAGCCTTGTCTTTGCATCCTTTCTACGGCGATCTTTTCGTGTTTATAAGCCTTGTTTTTGCATCCTCTCCACTGCCATCTTTTCGTGCACATAAGCCTTGTTTTTGCATCCTCTCTACGGCGATCTTTTCGTGCACATAAGCCTTGTTTTTGCATCTCTCTCTGAAGCGATCTTTTAGTGCACATAAGCCTTGTTTTGCATCCCTTTGTTTTTGCATCTTCTCTACTGATCTTTTCGCACATAAGCCTTGTTTTTGCATCCTCTCCACTGCCATCTTTTCGTGCACACATAAGCCTTGTTTTTGCATCCTCTCTTTTCTTAAAGCGATCTTTTTTCGTGCACATAAGCCTTGTTTTTGCATCCTCTCTACGGCGATCTTTTCGTGTTCATAAGCCTTGTTTTTGCATCTTCTCTACGGCGATCTTTTCGTGTTCATAAGCCTTGTTTTTGCATCCTCTCCACTGCCATCTTTTCGTGCACATAAGCCTTGTTTTTGCATCACTCTCCACCGCCATCTTTTCGTGCCTAAGCCTTGTTTTGCATCTCTCTGCAGCGATCTTTTTCATGCGCACATAAGCATTATTTTGCATCTTCTCTGCGATCTTTTCGTGCACATAAGCCTTGTTTTTGTATCTTCTCTGTAGCGATCTTTTCATGCATAAGCCTTGTTTATATAACTGTGATCTTTTCCTTGTTTTTTATCTTCTCTATCTTTTTCGTTCGATCTTGTTTTTATATGCAGCGATCTTTTCGTGCACGCAAAGCCTTGTTTCTGCATCTTCTCTACGGCGATCTTTTCGTGTGCACATAAGCCTTGTTTTTGCATCTTCTCTACTGCCATCTTTTCGTGCACAAAGCGCTTTGTTTTCATCTCTCTACTGCGATATTTTACCGTGCATATAAGCCTTGTTTTGCATCTTCTCTGCAACGATCTTCGTGCACATAAGCCCTTGTTTTGCATCCTCTCTACTGCCATCTTTCGTGCACATAAACCTTGTTTTTGCATCCTCTCCACTGCCATCTTTTCAGACCATAGCCTTGTTTTGCAATCCTCTATCAATGCGATCTTTTCGTGCACATAAGCCTTGTTTTTATCTTCTCTCGTCGATCTTTTCATCTCCTGTTTGTTTTACACATAAGCCTTGTTTTCTTCCATCCTCTCTATGGCGATCTTTTCGTGCATATAAGCATTGTTTTTGCATCTTCTCGGCGATCTTTGCTCCTCAAGCCTTGTTTTGCATCTTCTCTATGGCGATCTTTCGTGCACATAAGCCTTCTTTTTGCATCCTCTCTGCACTGCCATCTTTTCGTGCACATAAGCTTTGTTTGCATCCTCTCCACTGCCATCTTTTCGGTGCACATAAAGCCTTGTTTTGCATCACTCTCTGCGATCTTTTCGTTCCCTGCCTTGTTTTTGCATCTTCTCTACGGCGATCTTTTTCATGCACATAAGCCTTGTTTTTGCATCCTCTCTCGGCGTCTTTTCGTGCACATAAGCCTTGTTTTTGCATCTTCCAATGCCATCTTTTTCATTCTTTTATATGCCTTTTTTGCATCTTCTCTACGTCGATCTTTTCGTGCTCATAAGCCTTGTTTTTGCATCACTCTCTTCATCTGCATTGTTCATTTTCGTCGATCTTTCATTATCAAGCCTTGTTTTACATCTCTCTACTACTGCCTTCTTTGCATCTCTATCTTTTCATTGCACATAAGCCTTGTTTTGCATCCTCTCCACTGCCATCTTTTCGTGCACATAAGCCTTGTTTTTGCGATCTTTTCGTTCCTCATTGTTTTGCATCTTCTCTTCTTTCGTGCACATAAGCCTTGTTTTGCATCTTCTTCTCTGCAGCTTTTTCGTGCACATAAGCATTGTTTTGCATCTCTCTCTGGCGATCTTTTCGTGCATAAGCCTTGTTTTTGCATCTTCTCCACTGCGATCTTTTCGTGCACATAAGCCTTGTTTCCATCCTCTCTACTGCTTGTCTTTTCGCTGCCCATATGCCTTGTTTTGCATCTTCTCTCCACCATCTTTCGTGCTCATAAGCCTTGTTTTACATCCTCTCCTACCATCTTTTCATGCACATAAGCCTTGTTTTTGCATCATCTCTACGATCTTTTCGTGCACATATTGTTTTTGCATCTTTTCAGCGATCTTTTTCATTGCACATAAGCATTGTTCTTGCATCCTCTCTACTACCATCTTTTTCGTGCACATAAGCCTTGTTTTGCCATCTTTTCGTTTGTGATCTTTTTCGTGCACATAAGCATTGTTTTGCATCTTCTCTACAGCGATCTTTTGAGCACATAAGCCTTGTTTTGCATCTCTCCTGCCATCTTTTCGTGCATATAAGCCTTGTTTTTGCATCTTCTCTTTTCATTGCACATAAGCATTGTTTTGCATCTTTCTACGGCGATTTTTTCGTGCATAAGCCTTGTTTTTATCCTCTGTACGGCGATCTTTTCGTGCACATAAGTATTGTTTGCATCCCCTCTATCTTTCGTGCGCGATGTTTTCCATCCTCTCTACTCTCGGCGATCTTTTCGTGCATATAAGCTTTGTTTTGCATCTTCTCTACGGCAATCTTTCTAAATGCACATAAGCCTTGTTTTGCATCTTCTCTCTGCATCTTTTCGTTACACCAAAAGCTTTGTTTTGCATCTTCTCTACGGCGATCATTTCATGCACATAAGCCTTGTTTTCCTCTCTCTTTCGATCTTTCGTGCACATAAGCCTTTCTCTACAGTTTTCTGCATCTTTTCCATCTTCTCTACTGACGATCTTTTCTTGCACATAAGCCTTGTTTTCCATCTTCTCTACGGCGATCTTTTCGTGCATATAAATTTGTTTTCCATCTTCTCATAAATCTTTTCGTGCATAAGCCTTGTTTTTGCATCTTCTCTACTGTCTTTTCGTGCACATAAGTTTGTTTTCCATCCTCTCTGCGGCAGTCTTTTCATTGCACAAGCCTTGTTTTTACATCTTCTCTACAGAATCTTTTGTGCACATAAGCCTTGTTTGCATCTTCTCTCACAGCCATCTTTTCATTACATAAGCCTTATTTTGCATCCTCTCCTGCCATCTTTTCGTGCACATAAGCCTTGTTTTGCATCCTCTCTGGCGATCTTTTCGTGCCAAGCGCCCATACATCTTCTCTACGGCGATCTTTTCCCGTGCACATAAGCCTTTGTTTCGGCATCCTCTCTACTGCCATCTTTTCGTGCACATAAGCCTTGTTTTTGCATCCTCTCTACAGCGATCTTTTCGTGCACATAAGCCTTGTTTGCATCTTCTCTACGGCGATCTTTTCGTACACATAAACTTGTTTTGCATCCTCTCTGCCATCTTTTGCCATTACATAAGCCTTTTTATGCTCTCTCCACTACCATCTTTTTCGTGCACATAAGCGCTTGTTTTTGCATCTCTCTACGTCTTTTTCGTGCACATAAGCCTTGTTTTGCCTCTTCTCTGCGGCGAATCTTTTTCGTGCACATCAGCCTTGTTTTTATCCTCTGGCTACGGCGATCTTTTCGTGCACATAGCATTGTTTTGCATCTTCTCTGCAGCGATCTTTTTCGTGCACATAAACCTTGTTTTTATCTTCTCTGACGATCTTTTCGATGCACATAAGCCTTGTTTTTGCATCCTCTCTACTGTGATCTTTTCCTTACATAATGCCTTGTTTTACATCTTCTCTGCCATCTTTTCGTGCTCATTAGCCTTGTTTTATATACCATAATCCTCTCTGCATCTCTCTACGGCGATCTTTTCGTTTAAAGCCTTGTTTTGCATCTTCTCTACTGCTGTCTTTTCGTGCACATAAGCCTTGTTTTTCCATCCTCTCTCACTTCCATCTTTCGTGCATATAAGCCTCTGTTTTTCGTGCCTAAGCCTTGTTTTCATCCTCTCTACTGCCATCTTTTCGTGCACATAAGCCTTGTTTTTGCATCTTCTCTGCTGCGATCTTTTCGTGCACATAAGCATTGTTTTTGCATCTTCTCTACTGCCATCTTTTTTTGTATCGTGCACATAAGCCTTGTTTTTGCATCCTCTCTACTGCATCTTCTCTACGGCGATCTTTTCGTGCACATAAGCCTTGTTTTTGCATCCTCTCTACTGCCATCTTTTCGTGCAAATAAGCCTTGTTTTTTGCATCCTCTCTACTAAAGCATCTTTTCGTGCACATAAGCCTTGTTTTTGCATCTTCTCTACTGCCATCTTTTCGTGCACATAAGCCTTGTTTTTGCATCCTCTCTACTGCCATCTTTTCGTGCACATAAGCCTTGTTTTGCATCCTCTCTGCCATCTTTTCGTGCCATCTTTTTTGTCTTCTCTACGCACATAAGCTTTGTTTTGCATCTTCTCTATCTGCCATTTTTTTACATCTTCTCTACGCATCTTTTCGTGCTCCATAAGCCTTGTTTTACATCTCTCTACTGCCATCTTTTCGTACATAAAGCCATTTTGCATCTCTATACTGCCATCTTTTCGTGCATAAGCCTTGTTTGCATCTCTCCACTGCATCTTTTCATTTTATAAGCATTGTTTTGCATCTCTACAGCGATCTTTTCGTTCACAAGCATTGTTTTGCATCTTCTCTACGGCGATCTTTTCGTGCACATAAGCCTTGTTTTATCCCTCTCTACGGCGATCTTTTCGTGCACATAAGCGGTTGTTTTGCATCTTCTCTACGGCGATCTTTTCGTGCATAAGCCTTGTTTTTTGCATCTTCTCTGCAGCGATCTTTTCGTTCATAAAGCCTTGTTTTTGCATCCTCTCTACAGTGAGTCTTTTCATTGCGCATATGCCTTGTTTTGCATCTTCTCTACTGCCATCTTTTTCGTGCTCATAAAGCCTTGTTTTTACATCCTCTCTGCCATCTTTTCATGCCACTTTTTTATAAGCCTTGTTTTGCATCTCTCTGCAACGATCTTTTCGTGCTAAAGCCTTGTTTTTGCATCTTCTCTGCAACGCGATCTTTTCGTGCACATAAGCCGCCTTGTTTTGCATCTTCTCTACTACTGCCATCTTTTTCGTGCACATAGCCTTGTTTTTGTCTCTCCACTGCCATCTTTTCGTGCACATAAGCCTTGTTTTTGCATCCTCTCTACAGCGATCTTTTTCGTGCACGCCAAGCGTTATTTTTGCTTCTCTACGGCGATCTTTTTGCACATAAACCTTGTTTTTGCATCCTCTCTACGGCGTCTTTTCGTGCACATAAAAGCATTGTTTTGCATTCTCTCTACGGCGATCTTTTCATTTAAGCCTTGTTTTGCATCTTCTTTTTCTGGCGTCTTTTTCATTTTTATAAGCCTTGTTTTGGCATCTCTCCACTGCCGCCATCTTTTCGTGCACATAAGCCTTGTTTTGCATCCTCTCTACGGCGATCTTTTCGTGCGCAAGCATTGTTTGCATCTCTACGGCGATTTTTCGTGCACATAAGCCTTGTTTTGTATCCTCTGTACGGCGATCTTTTTCGTGCACACTAAGCATTGTTTTTGCATCTTCTCTACGGCGATCTTTTGTGCGCATAGCCTTGTTTTCCATCCTCTCTACGGCGATCTTTTTCGTGCATATAAGCTTTGTTTTTGCATCTTCTCTACAACGTCTTTTTCGTTGCACATAAAGCCTTGTTTTTGCATCCTGTTTACTGCCATCTTTTCGTGCATAAGCTTTGTTTACATCCCTCTACTGCGATCATTTTCATGCATAAGCCTTGTTTTTCCATCACTCTCTACAACGATCTTTGTGCATCTTTCGTGCCCTTCTCTACGGCGTCTTTCGTACCATGTTCTCCATCTTCTCTACTGCCATCTTTTCATTGCACATAAGCCTTGTTTACATCTTCTCTACAGCATCTTTTCTCTACTGCCATCTTTTCAGTACATTATAGCCTTATTTTTGCATCTTCTCTCCAGCAATCTTTTCGTACATAAGCCTTGTTTTTCCATCTCTCTCTGCCATCTTTTTCGTGCACATAAGCCTTATTTTGCATCTTCTCTACCTGCCATCTTTTTTGTGCACATAAGCCTTGTTTTGCATCCTCTCTACTGCTATCTTTTCGTGCACATAAGCCTTGTTTTGCATCTTCTCTACTGCCATCTTTTCGTGCACATAAGCTTTTTTTTGCATCTTCTCTGCCATCTTTTCATTCGTGCCCTTGTTTTATCATCTCTACTGCCATCTTTTTCGTGCATCCTTGTTTTTGCATCTTTCTACTGCCAACTTTTCGTGCACATAAGCCTTGTTTTTGCATCATCTCTACTCTTTTCGTGCACATAAGCCTTGTTTTTGCATCCTCTCTGCCATCTTTTCGTGCAAATAAGCATTGTTTTTGCATCCTCTCTACAGCATCTTTTCGTGCACATAAGCCTTATTTTTGCATCTTCTCTGCACTGCGATCTTTTCGTGCACATAAGCCTTGTTTTTGCATCCTCTCTACTGGCATCTTTTCGTGCAAATAAGCCTTGTTTTTGCATCCTCTCTCTGCCATCTTTTCATGCAAAATAAGCCTTGTTTTGCATCCTCTCTACTGCCATCTTTTCATTTCACATAAGCTTTGTTTTGCATCTTCTCTACAACGTCTTTTCGTGCACATAAGCCTTGTTTTGCATCTTCTCTACTGCCATCTTTTTCGTGCACATAAGCCTTGTTTTGCATCCTCTCTACTGTGTCTCTTTCGTGCACATAAGCCTTGTTTTACATCATCTCTACTGCCATCTTTTTCGTGCTCATTAGCCTTGTTTTGCATCTTACTGCCATCTTTTCGTGCAAATAAGCATTGTTTTGCATCTTCTCTACCATCTTTTCGTGCACATAAGCCTTGTTTTGCATCTTCTCTACTGCCATCTTTTCGTGCACATAAGCCTTGTTTTTGCATCTCTCTCTACTGCCATATTTTCGTGCATATAAGCTTATTGTTTTGCATCTTCTCTACTGCCAATCTTTTCGTGCATAAGCCTTGTTTTTGCATCCTCTCCACTGCCATCTTTTCGTGCACAAGCCTTGTTTTTGCATCTTCTCTGCTGCCATCTTTTCGTGCAAATAAGCATTGTTTTTGCATCCTCTACTGCCATCTTTTCATTGGCGATCTTTTCGTGCACACAAGCTTTGTTTTTGCATCTTCTCTACGGCGATCTTTTCTTTTCGTGCACATAAGCCTTGTTTTTCTCTACTGCCATCCTCTCTGCATCTTTTCTGCATCTTTTCGTGCAAAGCGCGTTTTGCATCTTCTCTACGGCGATCTTTCGTGCAAATAAGCATTGTTTTGCATCTTCTCTACTGGCATCTTTTCGTGCACATAAGCCTTGTTTTTGCATCTCTACTGCCATCTTTTCATTGCATAAGCTTTGTTTTTGCATCTTCTCTACTGCCATCTTTTCGTGCAAATAAGCATTGTTTTGCATCTTCTCTACCATCTTTTCGTGCACATAAGCCCCTTGTTTTGCATCTTCTCTACTGCCATCTTTTCGTGCACCTAGCCTTTGTTTTGCATCCTCTCTACTGCCATCTTTTCATGCACATAAGCCTTGATTTTGCATCCTCTCTACTGCCATCTTTTCGTGCACATAAGCCTTGTTTTGCATCTTCTCTATCTTTTCGTGCTCATAAGCCTTGTTTTTGCATCCTCTCTACTATGCCATCTTTTCATTTTATAGCCTTGTTTTGCATCTTCTCTACTGCCATCTTTTCGTGCATATAGCCTTGTTTTTGCATCCTTGTTTTTGCATCCCTCTCAACTACCATCTTTTCGTGCTCATAAAGATTTTTTTGTTCTTACAGTGATCTTTTGTGCATCATCTCTCCCTGATCTTTTTCGTGCACATAAGCCTTGTTTTACATCCTCTCAATGCCATCTTTTCGTACACACATAAGCATTGTTTTGCATCTTCTCTACGTCGATCTTTTGTGCACATAAGCCTTGTTTGCATCCTCTCTACAGCGATCTTTCGTGTTCATAAGCCTTGTTTTTGCATCCTTTTCTACGGCGATCTTTTCGTGTTCATAAGCCTTGTTTTGCATCTTCTCCACCTGTCTTTTCATTGCACATAAGCCTTGTTTTTGCATCCTCTCTGCTGTGATCTTTTCGTGCGCATATGCCTTGTTTTGCATCTTTCTCTGCGATCTTTTCGTGTTTATAAGCCTTGTTTTTATCCTCTCCAGCCATCTTTTCGTTTTTTTGCATCCTCTCTACTGCGATCTTTTCGTGAACATAAGCCTTGTTTTTGCATCTTCTCTACGGCGATCTTTTCGTGTTCATAAAGCCTTGTTTTGCATCCCTCTCTACGGCGATCTTTTCATTGTCACATAAAGCCTTGTTTTGCATCCTCTCTACTGCGATCTTTTCGTGCACATAAGCCTTGTTTTGCATCTTCTCTACGGCGATCTTTTCGTGCTCATAAGCCTTGTTTTTACATCTTCTCTACGGCGATCTTTTTTCATATATGCCTTGTTTTTTGCATCCCTCTCTACGGCGATCTTTTCGTGTTCATAAAGCATTGTTTTGCATCCTCTCTACGGCGTTTTTCGTGCACATAAGCCCCTTGTTTTGCATCTCTCTCTGCCATCTTTTCGTGCACAAGCGCTTTGTTTTGCATCCTCTGCTGCCATCTTTTCGTGCACATAAACCTTGTTTTGCATCCTCTCTGCAGCGATCTTTTCGTGCACATAAGCATTGTTTTTGCATCTTCTCAACGGCGATCTTTTCGTGCACATAAGCCTTGTTTTGCATCCTCTCAACGGCGATCTTTTTCATTACACATAAGCCTTGTTTTGCATTTTCTCCGTGCGTCTTTTCTGCGCACATAGCATTGTTTTTCATTCTCTACGGCCATCTTTTCGTACTTAAACCTTGTTTTGCATCTTCTCTACGGCGATCTTTTTGTGCACATAAGCCTTGTTTTTGCATCCTCTCTTCATCTTTTCACGTCCTTGTTTTGTATCTTCTCTGCGGCGATCTTTCGTGCACATAAGCATTGTTTTGCATCTTCTCTACTGCGATCTTTTCGTGCACATAAGCCTTGTTTTTACATCTTCTCTGCGCAATCTTTTCGTGCACATAAGCCTTGTTTTGCATCCTCTCTGTGCCATCTTTTCGTGCACATAAAGCCTTATTTTTGCATCTTCTCTACTGCCATCTTTTCGTGCTAAGCCTTGTTTTTGCATCCTCTGTACTGCCATCTTTTCGCGCATTGTTTTTGCATCCTCTCTACTGCCCATCTTTTCGTGCTCTATCATCTTCTACCACCATCTTTTTCATTACCTAAGCCTTCTTTTTGCATCCTCTCTACGGCATCTTTTTTGTGCACACAAGCCTTGTTTTGCATCCCTCTCTGCCGATCTTTTCGTGTTCATAAGCCTTGTTTTGCATCCTCTCTACGGCGATCTTTTCGTATTTCATAAGCCTTGTTTTGCATCACTCTCTGCGGCGATCTTTTGTGCCACTAAGCCTTGTTTTGCATCCTCTCTAGTGATCTTTTTCGTGCTCATAAGCCTTGTTTTGCATTCTCTCTGCGGCGATCTTTTCGTGCATAAGCCTTGTTTTGCATCTTCTCTACGGCAAGCTTGTTTTGCATCTTTCTTTTTCGTGCACATAAGCCTTGTTTTTGCATCCTCTCTAATGCCATCTTTTCGTGCACCATCTTTTTCTGTCGATCATTTCGTACATAAACCTTGTTTTTCCATCCTCTCTTCGGCGTCTTTTATGGCCATAAGCATTGTTTTGCATCTTCTCTCTACTGCCATCTTTTTTTTCATGCTGTTTTGCATCTCTAACGCCTTTTTTTTGTATCTTCTCTCTACGGCGATCTTTTCGTGAACATAAGCATTGTTTTTGCATCTTCTCTACGGCGATCTTTTCATGCACATAAGCCTTGTTTTTGCATCTTCTCTACGGCGATCTTTCGTGCATCTTTTCGCCATGTGCACATAAGCCTTTTTGCATCTTCTCCAGCCATCTTTTCGTGCACATAAGCCTTGTTTTTGCACAAGCCTTGTTTTTTTTGCTTCTCTCTGCGGCGATCTTTTCGTGCACATAAGCCTTATTTTTGCATCCTCTCTGGCATCTTTTCGTGCACACGCAAAGTTGTTTTTGCATTCTCTCTACTGCGATCTTTTTCGTGCACATAAGCCTTGTTTTTGCTCTCTACTGCCATCTTTTCGTGCACATAAGCCTTGTTTTGCATCCTCTCCACCCATCTTTTCGTGCAAATAAGCCATGTTTTGCATCTTCTCTACTGCCTTTTCGTGCACATAAAGCATTGTTTTGCATCTTCTCTACGGCATCTTTCTCACATAAGCCTTGTTTTTGTATCCTCTGTACCGCGATCTTTTCATTGCATAAGCATTGTTTTTGCATCCTCTCTACGGCCATCTTTTTGTGCACATAAACCTTGTTTTCATATAAGCTTTGTTTTGCATGCATCTTCTCTACTGCCTTCTTTTTGCATTTTTCATAAGCTTTGTTTTGCATCCCTCTCTGCGACTTTCATGCCATCTTTTCCATGCACATAAGCCTTGTTTTTGTCTCCACTGCCATCTTTCGTGCACATAAGCCTTGTTTTGCATCATCTCTGGCGATCTTTTCGCCATCTTTTCGTGCACTTTTCGTGCATAAGCCTTGTTTTTGCATCCTCTCTACTGCCATCTTTTCGTGCAAATAAGCCTTGTTTTTGCATCCTCTCTACTGCCATCTTTTCGTGCACATAAGCCTTGTTTTTGCATCCTCTCCACTGCCATCTTTTCGTGCACATAAGCCTTGTTTTTCCATCCTCTCTACTGCCTTCTTTTCGTGCACATAAGCATTGTTTTTGCTTCTTCTCTACGGCGATCTTTTTGTGCACATAAGCCTTGTTTTTGCATCCTCTCTACTGCATCTTTTCGCGCACATAAGCCTTGTTTTGCATCTTCTCTACGCATCTTTCGTGCACTGCCTTCTTTTGCATCCTCTCTAGTGTGCATAAGCCTTGTTTTGCATCATCTCTACTGCCATCTTTTCGTGCACATAAGCCTTGTTTTGCATCCTCTCTACTTTTCGTGCACATAAGCACTTGTTTTTTAATCTTTTTTGTTTTTGTGCACATAAGCCTTGTTTTTGCATCATCTCTACTGCCATCTTTTCGGCACATAAGCCTTGTTTTGCATCTTCATCTTCCGGCGATCTTTTCATGTGCACATAAGCCTTGTTTTTGCATCTTCTCTACTGCCATCTTTTTCATGCACATAAGCCTTGTTTTTGCATCCTCTCCACTGCCATCTTTTCATTACATAAGCCTTGTTTTTGCATCTTCTCTACTATCTTTTTTTATTTCGTCACATAAGCCTTGTTTTTGCCTCTTCTCTACGGCGATCTTTATCGTGCACATAAGCCTTGTTTTTGCATCTTCTCTCTACTGCCATCTTTTCGTGCACATAAGCCTTGTTTTTGCATCCTCTCTACTGCCATCTTTTCGTGCACATAAGCCTTGTTTTTGCATCTTTTTCTCTCTACTGCGATCTTTTTCGTGCATATAAGCCTTGTTTTTGCATCTTCTCTACGGCGATCTTTTCAGCACATAAGCCTTGTTTGCATCCTCTCTGCAAGCCTTGATCTTTTGTGTGCACATAAGCCTTGTTTTTTGCATCCTCTCCACTTCTTTTGTGATCATTTCGTGCACATAAGTTTTTGCATCCTCTGTTTTTGCATCATTGTTTTGCTCTCTCACGGCGATCTTTTCGTGCACATAAGCCTTGTTTTTGCGATCTTTTCGTGCATATAAGCATTGTTTTGCATCTTCTCTGCTTTTCGTGCACATAAGCCTTGTTTTGCATCTTCTCTACTGCCATCTTTTTCGTGCTCATAAGCCTTGTTTTTGCAT
Organism: Macrobrachium rosenbergii; assembly: GCF_040412425.1. Lineage (NCBI taxonomy): Eukaryota > Metazoa > Arthropoda > Malacostraca > Decapoda > Palaemonidae > Macrobrachium > Macrobrachium rosenbergii. The sequence goes on along the minus strand of NC_089765.1, from coordinate 48,472,069 downwards.
CCTCTCTACTGCCATCTTTTCGTGCACATAAGCCTTGTTTTTGCATCCTCTCTTTTCGTACTGCCATCTTTTCGTGCACATAAGCCTTGTTTTTGCATCTTTTCTACTGCTTGTTTTGCATCTTCTCTACTGCAATCTTTTCGTGTTTATAAGCCTTGTTTTGCATCCTCTATGCTGCCATATTTTCGTGCATCCTTGTTTTTGCATCTCTCTACGGCCATCTTTTTCGTGCACATAAGCTTTTTGCATCCTCTCTACGGCCATCTTTTTCGTGCTCATAAGCCTTGTTTTTGCATCCTCTCTCTACCATCTTTTTCGTAAGCATCCTCTGTCTTTTGCATTGTCTTTGCATCTACTACGGCGATCTTTTCACATAAGCCTTGTTTTTGCATCCTCTACTGCATCTTTTCGTAACATAAGCCTTGTTTTGCATTGTTTTTCTCTACGCATCTTCTCTACGGCGATCTTTTCGTGTTCATAAGCCTTGTTTTTGCATCCTCTCTACTGCGATCTTTTCGTGCACATAAGCCTTGTTTTGCATCATCCTCTCTTTTGCACATTGTGCGTTTGCATCCTCTCTACTGTGATCTTTTCGTGCATATAAACCTTGTTTTTGCATCTCTCTTCTGCTGCCATCTTTTCGTGCACATAAGCCTTGTTTTGCATCCTCTCTACGGCGATCTTTTCGTGCACATAAGCCTTGTTTTTGCATCTTCTCTACGGCGATCTTTTCGTGCACATAAGCCTTGTTTTTGCATCCTCTCTACGGCGATCTTTTCGTGCACATAAGCCTTGTTTTTGCATCTTCTCTACGGCGATCTTTTTCGTTCACATAAGCCTTGTTTTGCTTCTTCTCTACGGCGATTTTTGCATCCTTGTCTTTGCATCTTCTCTACGGCGATCTTTTTCGTGCACATAAGCCTTGTTTTTGCATCCTCTCTACGGCGATCTTTTCGTGCACATAAGCCTTGTTTTTGCATCTTCTCTACGGCGATCTTTTCGTGCACATAAGCCTTGTTTTTGCATCCTCTCTACGGCGATCTTTTCGTGCACATAAGCATTGTTTTTGCATCTCTCTACGGCGATCTTTTCGTGCACATAAGCCTTGTTTTTGCATCTTCTCTACGGCGATCTTTTCGTGCACATAAGCCTTGTTTTTGCATCTTCTCTACGGCGATCTTTTCGTGCACATAAGCCTTGTTTTTGCATCCTCTCTACTGCCATCTTTCGTGCACATCTTTTTGTCTTCTCTACATAGCCTTGTTTTTGCATCTTCTCTACGGCGATCTTTTTCGTGCACATAAGCCTTGTTTTTGCATCCTCTACTCCATCTTTTCTTTTATAAGCATTGTTTTTGCATCTCTCTACGGCGATCTTTTCGTGCACATAAGCCTTGTTTTTCTTCTCTACAGCATCTTCTCTAAGCCTTGTTTTTGCGATCTTTTCGTGCACATAAGCCTTGTTTTTGCATCCTCTCTGCCATCTTTTCGTTGCTCTAAGCCTTGTTTTTATCTTTTCGTGCACATAAGCCTTGTTTTGCATCCTCTCTACGGCGATCTTTTCGTGCACATAAGCCTTGTTTTTTGCATCTTCTCTACGGCGATCTTTTCGTGCACATAAGCCTTGTTTTTGCATCTTCTCTACTGCATCTTTTTCTCACATAAGCCTTGTTTTTGCATCCTCTGTACTGCCATCTTTTCGTGCACATAAGCCTTGTTTGCATCCTCTCTACGGCGATCTTTTCGTGCACATAAGCATTGTTTTGCATCTTCTCTACCATCTTTTCGCGATCTTTTCGTGCACATAAGCCTTGTTTTTGCATCCTCTCTACTGCGATCTTTTCGTTAAGCCTTGTTTTTGCATCCTCTCCACATCTTTTCTTAAGCCTTGTTTTTGCATCTCTCTACTGTTTTTTCGTTGCCTTGTTTTTGCATCCTCTCTACGGCGATCTTTTCGTGCACATAAGCCTTGTTTTGCATCTATCTCTACTGCCCTCTCTACTGCCATCTTTTCGTGCACATAAGCCTTGTTTTTGCATCTTCTCCCACGGCCATCTTTCGTTAAGCATTGTTTTGCATCCTCTCTACGGCGATCTTTTCGTGCACATAAGCCTTGTTTTCCTCTCTACGGCATCTTTTCCACTCTTTCGTAGCATAAGCCTTGTTTTGCATCTTCTCTACGGCGATCTTTTCGTGCACATAAGCCTTGTTTTTGCATCCTCTCTCTTTTCGTGTTCATAAAGCTTGTTCTCTCTTTCTACGATCTTTTTTCGTGCACATAAGCCTTGTTTTTGCATCCTCTCTACTGCCATCTTTTCGTGCACATAAGCCTTGTTTTTGCATCCTCTCTACGGCGATCTTTTCGTGCACATAAGCCTTGTTTTTGCATCTTCTCTACGGCGATCTTTTCGTGCACATAAGCCTTGTTTTTGCATCTTCTCTACGGCGATCTTTTCGTGCACATAAGCCTTGTTTGCATCCTCTCTACGGCATCTTTTCGTGTTCATCTTGTTTTGCATCCTCTCTACGGCGATCTTTTCGTGCACATAAGCCTTGTTTTTGCATCCTCTCTACTGCCATCTTTTCGTGCACATAAGCCTTGTTTTTCTTCTCTGCGGCATCTTTTCTCTAAGCCTTGTTTTTGCATCCTCTCTACGGCGATCTTTTCGTGCACATAAGCCTTTTTCGTGCACATTGTTTTTGCATCTCTCCACTGCCATCTTTTCGTGCACATAAGCCTTGTTTTTGCATCCTCTCTACTGCGATCTTTTCGTGCACATAAGCCTTGTTTTGCATCCTCATCTTCTCTTCGGCGATCTTTTTTGCGTGCACATAAGCATTGTTTTTGCATCTTCTCTACGGCGATCTTTTCGTGCACATAAGCCTTGTTTTTGCATCCTCTCTTGCATCTTTTTCGTGCACATAAGCATTGTTTTTGCATCTTCTCTACGGCGATCTTTTCGTGCACATAAGCCTTGTTTTTGCATCCTCTCTACTGCCATCTTTTCGTGCACATAAGCCTTGTTTTTGCATCCTCTCTACTGCCATCTTTTCGTGCACATAAGCCTTGTTTTTGCATCCTCTCTACTGCCATCTTTTCGTGCACATAAGCCTTGTTTTGCATCTTCTCTACGGCGTTTTTGCATCTTCTCTACGGCGATCTTTTCGTGCACATAAGCCTTGTTTTTCTTCTCTACCATCTTTTCGTGCACCTAAGCATCCTTCTCTCTTCTCTACGGCGATCTTTTCGTGCACATAAGCCTTGTTTTTGCATCCTCTCCACTGCCATCTTTTCGTGCACATAAGCCTTGTTTTTGCATCTTCTCTACGGCGATCTTTTCGTGCACATAAGCCTTGTTTTTGCATCCTCTCTACACATAAGCCTTGTTTTTGCATCTTTTCTTTTCGTGCACATAAGCCTTGTTTTTGCATCCTCTCTACTGTGATCTTTTCGTGCGCATATGCCTTGTTTTTGCATCTTCTCTACTGCCATCTTTTCGTGCTCATAAGCCTTGTTTTTACATCCTCTCTACTGCCATCTTTTCGTGCACATAAGCCTTGTTTTTGCATCCTCTCTACGGCGATCTTTTCGTGCACATAAGCCTTGTTTTTGCATCTTCTCTTCTTTTCGTGCACATAAGCCTTGTTTTTGCTCTTCTCTGCGATCTTTTCGTGCACATAAGCCTTGTTTTTGCATCTTTCTCTACTGCCATCTTTTCGTGCACATAAGCCTTGTTTTTGCATCCTCTCTACGGCCATCTTTTCGTGCACATAAGCATTGTTTTGCATCCTCTCTACTGCCATCTTTTCGTGCACATAAGCCTTGTTTTTGCATCTTCTCTACGGCGATCTTTTCGTGCACATAAGCATTGTTTTGCATCTTTTCTTTTCGCACATAAGCCTTGTTTTTGCATCCTCTCTACGGCGATCTTTTCGTGCACATAAGCCTTGTTTTTGCATCTTCTCTACTGCCATCTTTTCGTGCACATAAGCCTTGTTTTTTGCATCCTCTACTGCGATCTTTTCGTGCATATAAGCCTTGTTTTTGCATCTTTTCCACTAAGCCTTGTTTTTGCATCATCTCTACGGCGATCTTTTTCGTGCACATAAGCCTTGTTTTGCATCTTCTCTACGGCGATCTTTTCGTGCCTTGTTTTTTGCATCATAAGCATTGTTTTTCATCCTCTCTACTGCCATCTTTTCGTGCTAAGCCTTGTTTTTTGCATCCTCTCTACGGCCATCTTTTCGTGCACATAACCCTTGTTTTGCATCTCTCTGTCTTTTCGTGCATAAGCCTTGTTTTTGCATCTTCTCCACGGCGATCTTTTCGTGCACATAAGCCTTGTTTTGCATCTTCTCTACGGCGATCTTTTCGTGCACATAAGCATTGTTTTGCATCCTCTCTACGCCGATCTTTTCGTGCACATAAGCCTTGTTTTTGCATGTTTTGCATCTTCTCTACGGCGATCTTTTCGTGCACATAAGCCTTGTTTTGCATCCTCTCTACTGCCATCTTTTCGTGCACATAAGCCTTGTTTTTGCATCTTCTCTACTGGCGATCTTTTTCGTGCACATAAGCCTGTTTTTGCATCTTCTCTACGGCGATCTTTTTCGTGCACATAAGCCTTGTTTTTGCATCTTCTCTACGGCGATCTTTTCGTGCACATAAGCCTTGTTTTTGCATCCTCTCTACTTTTCGTGCACATAAGCCTTGTTTTTGCATCTTTTCGTTTCGCACATAAGCCTTGTTTTTGCATCTTCTCTACGGCGATCTTTTCGTGCACATAAGCCTTGTTTTTGCATCTTCTCTACGCCATCTTTTCGTGCACATAAGCCTTGTTCTTGCATCTTTTCGTGCACATAAGCATTGTTTTTGCATCTTCTCTACGTCGATCTTTTTCGTTGTTTTTGCATCTCTTTCTCTTTCGTGCACATAAGCCTTGTTTTGCATCTTCTCTACGGCGATCTTTTCGTGCACATAAGCCTTGTTTTTGCATCCATATCTTTTCGTGCTCATAAGCCTTGTTTTTGCATCCTCTCTACTGCATCTTCTCTAAGCCTTGTTTTTGCATCTTCTCTACATCTTTTCGTGCACATAAGCCTTGTTTTGCTTGTTTTTCGTGCACATAAGCATCTTCTCTACGGCCATCTTTTCGTGCACATAAGCCTTGTTTTGCATCTTCTCTACGGCGATCTTTTCGTGCACATAAGCCTTGTTTTCCTCTCGCACATCTTTTCGTGCACATAAGTTTTTGCATCCTCTCTGCAGCTCTGTTTTTGCATCTTCTCTACGGCGATCTTTCGTGCACATAAGCCTTGTTTTTGCATGCATCTTCTTTTCGTGCACGGCGATCTTTTCGTGCACATAAGCCTTGTTTTTGCATCTTCTCTACGGCATCTTTTCTGCACATAAGCCTTGTTTTTGCATCCTCTGTACTGCCATCTTTTCGTGCACATAAGCCTTGTTTTTGCATCTTCTCTACGGTGATCTTTTCGTGCACATAAGCATTGTTTTTGCATCTTCTCTACGGCCATCTTTTCGTGCACATAAGCCTTGTTTTTGTATCCTCTGTACGGCGATCTTTTCGTGCACATAAGCCTTGTTTCTGCATCTTCTCTACGGCGATCTTTTCGTGCACATAAGCCTTGTTTTTGCATCCTCTCCACTGTTTTTGCATCATCTTTTTCGTGCACATAAGCCTTGTTTTTGCATCCTCTCTCTATCTTTTCGTGCCATCCTTTTTCGTGCACATAAGCCTTGTTTTTGCATCTTCTCTACGGCGATCTTTTCGTGCACATAAGCCTTGTTTTTGCATCTTCTCTACGGCGATCTTTTCGTGCACATAAGCCTTGTTTTTGCATCCTCTCTACGGCGATCTTTTCGTGCACATAAGCATTGTTTTTGCATCTTCTCTACGGCGATCTTTTCGTGCACATAAGCCTTGTTTTTGCATCTTCTCTACGGCGATCTTTTCGTGCACATAAGCCTTGTTTTTGCATCCTCTCTACTGTGATCTTTTCGTGCACATAAGCCTTGTTTTGCATCTTCTCTACGGCGATCTTTTCGTTGTTTTGCATAAGCCTTGTTTTTTGTTTTGCATCCTCTCGTGCAATTGTTTTTGCATCTTTTCTTTCGTGCTCAGCCTTGTTTTTACATCATCTTTTCGTGCATAAGCCTTGTTTTTCCATCTTCTCTACGTCGATCTTTTCGTGCACATAAGCCTTGTTTTTGCATCTTCTCTACGGCGATCTTTTCGTGTTAATAAGCCTTGTTTTTGCATCCTCTCTACGGCGATCTTTTCGTGTTCGGCGATCTTTTCGTGTTAATAAGCATTGTTTTTGCATCTTCTCTACGGCGATCTTTTCGTGTTCATAAGCCTTGTTTTTGCATCCTCTCTACTTTTTCGGCGATCTTTTCGTGTTCATAAGCCTTGTTTTGCATCCTCTCTGCCATCTTTTCGTGCACGCGATCTTTTTTGTTCGGCGATCTTTTCGTGTTAGTAAGCCTTGTTTTGCTTTTCGTGCACTCTCTCCTGGCGATCTTTTCGTGTTCATAAGCCTTGTTTTTGCATCCTCTCTCTTTTCGTGTTCACGGCGATCTTTTCGAGCACATAAGCCTTGTTTTTGCATCCTCTCTACGGCGGTCTTTTCGAGCACATAAGCCTTGTTTTTGCATCCTCTCTACGGCGATCTTTTCGTGTTCATAAGCCTTGTTTTTGCATCCTCTCTCCTGCCATCTTTTCGTGCACATAAGCCTTTTTTTGCATCCTCTCTACGGCGATCTTTTCGTGAACATAAGCCTTGTTTTTGCATCCTCTCTACTGTGATCTTTTCATGGACATAAGCCTTGTTTTTGCATCCTCTCTACTGTCATCTTTTCGTGCACTTAAGCTTTGTTTTTGCATCCTTTCTACGGTGAAATTCTCGTGCACGTAAGCCGGTTTTAGCTCCCATTCGACGACTGTCTTCCCATGCACGTGCTTTGATTTTTGTGCCCTTGTTATGGCAGCCTTTCTGTTCATGTGCATCGTTAAGCGTAATTGTCCAAAGGAGGAAATGAGTGAGCGCAGGAATATCATTTTCAGCCCCTTTCTTATATCTCACTTGCATCCAGTTCGTATTTTCTATTATTTTGTTTTTCACACGCGCACCTGTTTTTGTACCTTGGTAGTTTTTATGTGCACGGACGCTTATAATCATGTCCTTGATTTGAGGTCTTTCAGTGCACGTAGGCCTATTTTTGTGTCCTCCATACGTCAGTCGTTATGTGCACGTAGATCATTAACTTTTGTCGTCCTACAGAGATGTGAGGACAGGACTGCTATTTTTCTAGTCACTTCCTGTCTCGTATTCTTCCACAATTTCAATATTGCTTCATTTTCTGTGGTCTTGTTATGGTGATATTTCTTTGTGTTTATACTTATTTTTTGTGTTTTAGATCGTGTTCTTTATTTGCACGTACGCTAATTTGTGCGTTCGCGGTTTGGCGGTCTTTCTGCGCACGTAGATCTGCTTTTGTTAGGGCGGTCTTCCTGTGAACTTGCCTCTTTTTCTGTGTCCTTGTTAGAACTATTTCTGACTCCTTGTGGAAATGGTCTTTATGCACGTGTACCTGTTTGTCCTTGGTATTGCTGTATCCGCGTACGTCTGTCTATGTCCTTGTTACTGCTGTTTCCGTGTACGTGTGTCTAAGTCCTTGTTACTTCTGTCACCGTGTACGTGTCTGTTTCCGTGTTATTGTTATGGCAGAGTCTGTGTACGTGTTCCTATTTGTCTTTGTTAGCGCTGTCTCGGTGTTCGTGTGTCTGTTTTCACGTCCTTGTTATGACGGTCTCTATATACGAGTGTGTTTTTGTTTGTTTTGATTTTTCTGTCTCCGTGTAAGTGTATCTGGTATAGTGGTCTCTGCGTACATGTATCTACATCTGTGTTCTTGTTTTTGTTGTCTCTATGTACGTATTAACTTCTGAGTCATAATTATGATTGTGAACATAGCTTTAGATTTGCTTCCTTATTAATTACTTTTCCGTGCATAAGCGTGTTTTTAATTAACGCTCTTATTCTATGTCTTCACATGGCAAATTTTCCCTTACCCCGTGTTTTTACGGTAATGTGGAATATCCATTTTAATAGCTGTATCAGTCACTATACTTTTTTAGATATTTTTAATCTTTCTTCTACGGTATCTAAGCGCTATGGAATAGCCAATATAGTCTTTTTACTCAGACATGAGTTTCGTATTAACACCCAGTATAAATTGTGAGAAAAACATCCGTAACTGAACTATTGTGAATGACGTGTAGAGCGGAAATATCACTGAGAGAGAGAGAGAGAGAGAGAGAGAGAGAGAGAGAGAGAGAGAGAGAGAGAGAGAGACCTATATACATTTGACTGTATTAAATATTGATAATTTTTTTTCATCAAAATTTTTTATAGAAAAATAACTTCCGCAATGCACATATATTTCCTTTACTGAAGGCATCTAACTGAACTCTATCTTCGGAAAAGGGGAAAATAAAAACAAAAGTGAATACTCTGAATACTGACCTGGAACATTTCCCCACATTTCTGACTCCATCAGTTCCTTTGCAAAAATCCTCTGATCTTATGACAAGGAAGGAGGCTTAGCTCCCTAAGACCCTGGAGGTCTGCCTAGGAAATGTTCCATCTCGGCTGTTTCTCTATTTGCTTTTGCCATGTCTGTTTTGTTTACATGATCCACAGCGGTGGTACATTTAGAATATACCAACTTGTTTATACCATTTTAAATATACTTATGGATACGTGTATATAACTGTGGATCCTGTATACATATATATAACTGTGGATCCTGTATATATGTATATAACTACGGATCCTGCATTCATGTATATAGCTGTGGATCCTTTAGACATATATATAACTGTGGATCCTGTGGTTTCTGTATTCATGTAAATAACAGTCGGTCTTTTAACCTTTCCAAGAACCCCGATATAAATTTCGATTTACGTCATAAGCGATATTCTGGTCTCGATAACCTCAGCTTCACTCTCTTGCTTGGCTCTCTTTATCTTTCCAAGTAATCCTCGTTCAGTGACTTTCTTTACCCCTGCTGGCAAGCTCTGGAACTTTCTCCTTGTTTCTACTTTTCCTAACACCTGGAACTTTCCTTCATTTAGAAGGCAGATCCGCCCTTTCTTTCGTGGTTAACCTCCAGCTTTCCTCCATTATTTTCCCTTTTTCTTTTCCCCTTCAGGTCTGGGCTGCAAAAGGGCATTATGTTGGTCGTTCCATTGGCCTACGCTCTTAAGAAAATTCCCTTCTTGTTTGCTTCATTTTTCATTAGCGCCTTTCCTGTCTTTTTCCTTTTTTATGCAAAAATATCTGTAGTTGTTTTTATATAACGATATTCTATTCTGTTCTTGTTGAGTCGATGAGTTTACTGTAACTACATTTCATTCTCTCTCTCTCTCTCTCTCTCTCTCTCTCTCTCTCTCTCTCTCTCTCTCTCAGAATACTCCCCGCAGTCAGCGTGCAAAACCTCCGTGGTCGCTTGCAAAATATATTTTCTTGTATTTTTTTTTTGTGGGGGGCGGTGGATGGGGGGCGTTTACCATGAAATGTTCTGATTTTTTCATGAAGTGAAAATCTATTGGTGTAGGCCATTAAGGTAGTTAATGAATATTAATACTTCCTTTTGATAAGAATGGGTGACGATATAAGGGTTTATATTATAGCTGGCATTTAGCATGCCCCAACTCACGTTTAGGGGACAGGGAACATGAAGTCATTACCTTCCTTTTCCCTCGTACAAAATGAGTCTAGAATAAGAAAAAGCACTTAGACCATTTGATGGTTTCTTTTATGCTGAGAAAGACGGATTTGATGACGTCTTTCACGGGATGAGGGATTGGTGGGTAAAGTGTGAGACCGTGAGGAAATAATAGTTAATGATTAATTGCGTTGACTAAATGAGGGAGGTAATAAAAACGAGAACAATGTTCTAAGCCATCGCGTGACAGTAGAGGTGCGTGAGGTGATGTTTTGGATGAATAAGGGCGTGGTGGGGATGAGTAAGGCCGCCTCACCTGGGAATTAGGCTTCAGCACGGATGAATAAGACAACAGAATAAAATTATGAGGGAGGCCGTATTAGCTATGAGGAGAGAGTGCTGGGCGTGAGTGAGACTCCTAAGTAAGTGAGGAATGAGAAGGTGACAGTTGTGAGTTGGGTGTTTCGAAGCTGCAGTGAGAGTGAGTGTTGGTCTGGTTGGATAAATGAGGGGCCTGTAGGTGAGTGAAATGGTGTTAGGGATGAGTGAGTGCGTGGTAGGGATGAGTTAATGAGTGGTGAGGGTGAGTGGTGAGGGTAAGTACAAAGGTGTAAGGCACCTGACTGATCTTGTAAAGCTAATAAGGAAAGATACCGTGTCACAAAACAACTTGTTTAGGCCTAGAATTCAAAAACGACCAATGGATTTTCAGTGAATTACGAAACTATATAAAATCTTAGTCTCATGAACAGACTGCAAAATACGAAAAGAATTATTCCTTTATCCTGATAGAAATACATTCCCAATTTAAACGGCAAGCAGTTATATAGTTGTCTTTTGCTTTGTCCATATGTGATTCAGATCACAGTTGAGATAATGTCTACTATATGCCTAAATGTTGACCCCGGTTTTCCTCTCCTATGGAGCTTTTAGTACTTTGTCCGATTCACCTCCCTCTTTGATTCACTTTTTACTTTTCTTAGTATTTTGACGAAAGGTCTGTTACGGAATACATTTTAAATTCGGTATGGTTTACGGATCAACGCCAGAACTTGATACAACGAATATAATCTATGGCTAACATTAACCTGTCATTTTTAAACAAAGTGTTGAATCAATTTCTCGACCATCGTATTCAAGGCTAGATTGACGAACCTTAATGAAAAATATCGCAAAATCTAATCAATATATTTTTTATGGGAAGATCATTAATGTATTAAAAACGTATAAAGCTAACAGTAGATAGATAGATAGATTGATAGATAGATAAAAAGTTACGAAACTAGGATAAAAAAAAAACAAAAAAGGGAGGCGAGAAACATTCTGACGACGATGAAAAGGTGATTAAAGGCGAGTGAGTGCACAAGAAACAACAATGTCATCAATTTATTATTTTTTTCAGCGCCATAGAAAATACAGTTTTGTTAGCCAGATAATATTTAGACTATGAAGGAAAAACTCAGTAATCCGAATTTTAACTGAAATAACTTTCAGTTAACCCAGTAAACAAAGAGAGTAGTCAAAGTTACTAAACAAAGCGAGTAGACGGTCATTAAACAAAGTGAGTAGACAAAGCCAGTAAACAATGAGAGTAGACAAGAATACATTCTTTTAGACAAAGTTTAAAAATTGGTGCCAAGTCCTCTGTTGCGTCTTTATAAGCAATGTAATAGAAGAATTTTACTTATAAACTTCGTAGGCTGTTTAATAATACGAGTCTATGGCAGCGACATATTGCCGAAGATCAGAATTTTATAACGTTTGTCGTACTTTACCGGTGACCTAAGGGATGGCTAATCAGAGGTAATCTGTTTCATCACCTTTACTTCCAGACTCTGGAACTCTTTGCTTCTGTTTTCCTTCTTATTTTTCTTTCTTCAGGATTGCTTCATTAGTACGTTCATATGCTCGTCACATTAGCCAGTTCATTAAATATCAGATGGAAAAAGAACCAAGAGAAAATTGCAGAGGGAATGGAATTGATATGGAATCGGTTGCTGATCAACGAATTGACGTGACGTGTGATGCCTGCTGTGTTTAACATGGCTGCTTGATAGAAACATGGAATGGTGGAAACTTGCAAGGTTATTCCCTTATGAAAAACATGGCCACATCAAGAAATGCAGTTACATATTGGTTCTATGGTAATATTCCCATCTACTTATCTGTCTGTGTTCATCAATGTGATAACGTGCTTAGCGATGTCATATGAAGAGTATTTGCAACTAAGCATATCAAGATCTGTCAGTCTATATTTGTCTGCCCTTCATCGGTTGGATAGTTCGATTTCAGAGGTCCACACCACGCTCATTCCAACAAAGGTCGGATTAATCAAGACCAACCTTATGCCTCAACTTTTATATGAGTATATCGTATAAAAAAAGATAATTACTTTCTGGATTCGTCCTCGAAAAGAGGAACTCTAAGTAAGAAATAAGTTTCCTTTAAATCAATTACTAAATAAAACGGCAAAGAAATAAAAGAAATTAAATTAATGTACATTTGCATTTGATAAAAAAAATACATCTGAATATCATTTTGAAATATTTTCCTCTTGAAATCTGAAGCTTATCTTTTTTTTCTCCCATCTATTTATCACTCTACTTTCATTCTCTCTCTCTACCTCCCCTTCTTTATTTTTATAATTTCTTCTTCTTCCTCTTCTTCTTTCTCTGCATCTTTTACCACTTGTATGTGGGGTCGATGTTTCTGACAGCTTTCCTCCTCCACCTGGCTCGGTCAAATACATCGTCCTCTGACAATTGTCATGTCTCCCAGGTCTTCTCTAACTACACCCATCCACCTTCGCTTCGGTCTTCCTCTTCCTCTCCTACCAGGCACCTCCATCTGCATCACTCTCCTCCCTACATATGTCTCATCCCTTCTTATCACATGGCCATGCCACTGCAGTCTTCTTTCCTGGGCCTTCTTTGATAGTTCTACGACTTCAGTAGTTCCTCTTATTTTTCATCTTTGATCCTGTCCATTTTTGTTACTCCACACATCCACCTGAGCATTTTCATCTCTACCGCATCCAATTTCTTCCCTTGCACTCTCTTTATCTGCCATACATCAAAGCTGGTCTCACTACTGTCTTATACACTCTTCCTTTAACCTTCATGTTGATTCTGCGGTCGCACAAGACACCTGACATCTTTCTCCAATTTTTCCATCCAGCCTGCACTCCGTGTTATTTCTACATCCAAATTTCCATCATCAGCCACTGTTGAACCAAGATACCTAAATTTTTCTACTCGGTTCAACCTTGTCCCTTCCATACTCACCTCGGAGTCTTGATCTTCATTAAAACTTAGGTATTCGGTCTTCTTCCTACTGATCTTTAATCCTCTGTCTTCCAGTACCTTCCTCCATTGCTCTAGTTTTGACTCCGCTACCCCTCTGTTGGTGCTGCATAACGCGAAGTCATCAACAAACATGCACCAGAGGGGACTGATCTCTTATTCCTTGAGATAGCACATCCCTTATCAGGTCAAAAAGATATGGACTTAGAACAGATCCCTGGTGTAAACCAACTCTTACTGGTATCCATTCAGTTAACCCAACACTTCTTCTGGCAGGCGTTTTTGCTCCTGCATACATATCTTGGACCAACCTCACATACTTCTCCGGTGTTCCCTTTACTCGCATACACTTCCAAACCTCTTGGCGTGGGACTCTTATCATATGCCTTTTCCAAATCTATGAATACTATGTGCAGTCCTTTCTACTTTTCCCGGTGTTTTTCATCATCTGACGGAGGGCAAACATCGCATTTGTCGTTCATCTTCCCGGCATGAAACCAAATTGTTCTTCACCTGCAGATGTTTCTTCTCTATTTCTTTGATCTATTATTCTTTCCCAGATTTTCATGATGTGAGTCATTAGCTTTATTCCCCTGTAGTTTGCACAATCCTGGATGTCACCCTTCTCTTTATAGATGGGCACAATAAAGCTTTCTCTCCATTCGTTTGGTATCTTTTCCTGACTGTATATTTTCTTTGCTAGGTCCCACATCATGTCTATTCCTTTTTCTCCCAGGTTTTTCCACGCCTCTGCAGGAATTCCATCTGGTCCTATTGCTTTACCATTTTTCATCTTCTTTAGTGCCTTCTTTACTTCCTTCCTGTTAATATTATGTGTCATACCAAGGTTGTGGCATCCATCTTCAAAGAATTTTCTAGGATTTTCTTCATTTAACAGGTGTTCATAATAGTCTCTCCACCTCTCGTTGCATAAAACTACTCCATTCCCACCCTTAACCTGTTTTATATGGGAGAAGTCTTTCGTGTTCTTGTCCCTCGACTTTGCAATTCTGTGATTTTTTCTCTCCCTCTCGGGTGTTTCCATCTTTACAGTACTTGTTTTGTGTGTCTTTGGTACCTCTCCTTATCCTCTTGCTGTACATACTTTTAGCAGATCTTTTTTTCATCTTTCATCACCTCTTTCACTTCATCATTCCACCACCAGGTTTCCTCATTGTCAGGAGGTTTCTTTCCAGATGTCTTTCCCAACACCTTTCCACCCACTCTCTTTATCACCATAATGTTGTGATTCCACCATTCTTGCACTCCCTCTAGCAATCTAACTTCCCTCAATACTCTCTCCTTAAATTCCTGCCTCGCTTCCTCCTCTTGCGTCAGCTTCCACCACTTGATTGTTGATGGGACACGTGCAGGCCTACCTTTTAATGTGTTCCTTTATTTTTATTATTTATTTATATTAATTTCTCTGTATCTCTTGCGTTACTCCTCCGTCCTGGTTCCCCTTTCCAAGTACCCCAAAATTACACTGGTCCTTTTTTACAAGGATTTCGAGGTATTGGCTCTACTTCCCCCGCCTTATGCAGGAGTCGCGGTGACCAAATTGTGCTGTCAGGTCACGTCAGGTCGCTCCGAGTAAGGGAACAGACCTTGCCAAGATCTTTTTGTTTTCTCGTGAATATCCAGGTGGCGAATTTCTTTCGAAACGATTGTATGCAGAATTCATAATGAATGAATGAGGTACATATACTTACCTTTTGACTAATAACAGACAGTTTATGTTTTTGCAAAGTAGATATATCGCATGATATCTTGTGCTAACATAGTACTTTAAAAGAATAGAAATTATAACAGCTTTGTTTATATTGATGCAAAAATTTTTTAGTTACTTTGAATACTATCACTAAAGGAAAACCTCGAATATTTAGACAATTTTCTGAAATCTAAGATTTTATATATGTATATATGCATATATATATATATATATATATATATATATATATATATATATATATATATATATATATATATATATATATATATATACATATATATATATATATATATATATATATATATATGATGATTATTATCACTTTTGTACGTGATTCATTTATCACACATTACCACAGGTGAAAAATAAGAAACGGGGTGTAGGTCCTGACCGGTTTCGACTTTATTTCAAGCCATTGATGAAGGACTGATACAGAGTGTGAGAAGTCACAAATATATATACTACAAGAACAGTACTGACGAACATACACAACCGTTAGAGGCTCCATATCCCCACTCAGGCCGGTGTCGAGGTAGGAGTGGCCTTTAAAACTCATTTGGCTAAAAATCACAATAGACTCTCAGGGGACATTGCTGATAAACAGACCATACCCAACCTCAGATCCACACCTGACAGGTGTCATGGAGGCGGGTTTGGAAACTCATTAACATTACTACCCTCGTACTGTGTTTACAAATATGATAATCCTATTTTCATATATCTCTACTGCCTACCTTAAAGTTTAAACAATTTACAAATTTCTTTTGATATTAAAGGATCAAGTTTATACATCCCTTGACTGATATTCATAATATGGTTGTAACTTTCTTTTATGAAGCTAGATTCAATGATGTTCCTTTCCAGTGCATTATTAGAATATACAATCCTTTTTGCCCCTTCCCAGTTGATAGCATGATTGTTCTCACTAACATGTACAAATATACCACTGTTCCCTTGTGCATATCTCACACATTTCTTATGTTGTTCAATTCTTTTTCCAGTGCTTTCCCGGTTTGGCCAATATAAAAGTTGTCACAAGACTTACACGGAATTTTATATACACACCCCTTTAATATTGTCTCGGGAGTTCTTGATAAGTACATTTTTCATTGTTGTATTGTTCTTAAATGCGACATTAACACCAAAATTCTTAAGAAGATGAGGGATATCTTTCATACTATTATTATAAGGCAGAACAAGCAAATTTTTTGTGTTGTAAGGTTCTTTCTGGGTTTGATACATAGTCTTTTTGCCGCTTCATATGCACTGTTTAATACACTATCAGGACATTTCAATTTTTTGCCTGCATTCCTAATCTTATCTATTTCATCATCAATATATTCAGGGCTACATACCCGTAATGCTCTTAAAAACATAGATGAAAACACTGACTTTTTAACCTTATTGCTTTGTCCAGAATAGAAATGCACATAGGAAGAAATATTAGTGGGTTTTCTATACACACTATATTTAAACCCACTACTATTTCTTCGTATGAGGACATCCAGAAACGGTAAGCACCCATCATTTTCCATTTCCATCGTGAATTTAATTCATGGTACTAATTGATTTAACTTAGCAAAAAGTTTTTACATCTTGGTTCCCTGGCCATACACAAATTATGTCGTCAACATACCTAAACCATGTTACATTACGTGGGATTAGTACAGTGCATATGTGGCAAAAAGACTATGTATCAAACCCAGAAAGAACCTTACAACACAAAAATTTGCTTGTTCTGCCTTATAATAATAGTATGAAAGATATCCCTCATCTTCTTAAGAATTTTGGTGTTAATGTCGCATTTAAGAACAATACAACAATGAAAAATGTACTTATCAAGAACTCCCAGACAATATTAAAGGGTGTGTATATAAAATTCCGTGTAAGTCTTGTGACAACTTTTATATTGGCCAAACCGGGAAAGCACTGGAAAAAGAATTGAACAACATAAGAAATGTGAGATATGCACAAGGGAACAGTGGTATATTTGTACATGTTAGTGAGAACAATCATGCTATCAACTGGGAAGGGGCAAAAGGATTGTATATTCTAATAATGCACTGGAAAGGAACATCATTGAATCTAGCTTCATAAAAGAAAGTTACAACCATAATATGAATATCAGTCAAGGGATGTATAAACTTGATCCTTTAATATCAAAAGAAATTTGTAAATTGTTTAAACTTTAAGGTAGGCAGTAGAGATATATGAAAATAGGATTATCATATTTGTAAACACAGTACGAGGGTAGTAATGTTAATGAGTTTCCAAACTCCGCCTCCATGACACCTGTCAGGTGTGGATCTGAGGTGGGGTATGGTCTGTTTATCAGCAATGTCCCCTGAGAGTCTATTGTGATTTTTAGCCAAATGAGTTTTAAAGGCCACTCCTACCTCGACACCGGCCTGAGTGGGGATATGGAGCCTCTAACGGTTGTGTATGTTCGTCAGTACTGTTCTTGTAGTATATATATTTGTGACTTCTCACACTCTGTATCAGTCCTTCGTCAATGGCTTGGAAATAAAGTCGAAACCGGTCAGGACCTACACCCCGTTTCTTATTTTTCACCTGTGGTAATGTGTGATAAATGAATCACGTACAAAAGTGATAATAATCATCAATGGATACCACGCGCTCCTTCCGATCTTTCTGTGTTCTTTTCCCCATCTTGGAATATGCCGTCAGAGAATTTGCCGACGCCCTCACTCAAGCTCATACCAACAAGGAACACCTGCGGTTTTTACGTGAATGTCGGGATGAACAAGTGATACCAAGATCGTTCATAACCAATTCCTTGCTGAAATTAGAAGACCAACCCTTCGGTGAAATACAACGTGCCATATTGGAAAAACATATCAACATCAAAACATTGGAAACCAAAAAGAATTTTGAAGATCTCACGAGGAAAAGACGACATTTTGAAGCCTCAATACCACCAGATTGGAGAGATTCCCTCCGTGAATATTGTCATGTGAAGATGAGGAATCAAGTGTATCGGAAACTGAAACGGAAACACGATAATAAAATGAAACTGTTGATTGAAAGAAGCCCTTGGACCAACAACGCCAATCATGAATGTGTCGTCAACTTATCAAACAAACAGCTGGATAGAAATGTAACTAGTGCCTTAGGCTACGGTTTAAACTTTGCTTTATCTCCTGGCGGAAGGAACAGTGTGGAAATAACTAAAGGACTGTGTAATTTGGAAAATATAGTGATTTAACGAATGAAGAAGTGAACATGGTTAAGGGAGTGATTTATGGAAGTATGAAAAAATCAGACACCACAAACGTCCCCAAAAGATTTATGGTTGCTATTAATGAACTGAAAAAGATAAAAACATACACATGACAAAAGCAGATAAATCAGGCGCCCTTGTAATTTTAAATAAAAGTGAATATATAGAAAAAATGCAAAATCTTTTAGGTGATGATAACACATATAAAGAATTAAATAAGAACCCGATAGACAATGTGAATAGTGGTTTCAATAAGAAAGTGAAAAACCTGTTAAAAGGTAACGAAAGCCTTATAAAGAAGTTGTGTGTGACCTCTCCATCGCTACCATACATGTATGGTACAATAAAAACTCACAAAGCAAACTTTCCTGCCAGGCCAATTATCAGTTCAGTTGGTTCCGCATCATACAAGCTAGCGAAGTACTTAGTAGATATTCTCAACCCATTAGTAGGTACCATCTCAAATGCAAATATCAAGAATAATGTGGACCTGATAAATAAACTAAATAGTGTAGAAATTAATAGTGAATCCAGGCTTGTAAGTTTTGATGTTGTATCACTATTCACAAAGGTGCCAATAGATGATCTGATGGCGTTTTTATCTGAATTGTTAGAGAACACACAGCTGGATATCCCATTTTCTAAAAGTATTTAATTGAACTGATTAAATTATGTGTAAAAGATGGTAAATTTGAATTTAATGGTAAATTTTACTCACAAAATTTTGGTATGGCAATGGGAAACCCTCTATCCCCAGTGTTAAGTAACTTATATATGGAATTTTTGAAAAGAAGATATTAAACACCATAATCCCACGTAATGTAACATGGTTTAGGTATGTTGACGACATAATTTGTGTATGGCCAGGGAACCAAGATGTAAAAACTTTTTTGCTAAGTTAAATCAATTAGTACCATCAATTAAATTCACGATGGAAATGGAAAATGATGGGTGCTTACCGTTTCTGGATGTCCTCATACGAAGAAATAGTAGTGGGTTTAAATATAGTGTGTATAGAAAACCCACTAACATTTCTTCCTATGTGCATTTCTATTCTGGACAAAGCAATAAGGTTAAAAAGTCAGTGTTTTCATCTATGTTTTTAAGAGCATTACGGGTATGTAGCCCTGAATATATTGATGATGAAATAGATAAGATTAGGAATGCAGGCAAAAATTGAAATATCCTGATAGTGTATTAAACAGTGCATATGAAGCGGCAAAAAAAGACTATGTATCAAACCCAGAAAGAACCTTACAACACAAAAAATTTGCTTGTTCTGCCTTATAATAATAGTATGAAAGATATCCTCATCTTCTTAAGAATTTTGGTGTTAATGTCGCATTTAAGAACAATACAACAATGAAAAATGTACTTATCAAGAACTCCCAGACAATATTAAAGGGTGTGTATATAAAATTCCGTGTAAGTCTTGTGACAACTTTTATATTGGCCAAACCGGGAAAGCACTGGAAAAAGAATTGAACAACATAAGAAATGTGTGAGATATGCACAAGGGAACAGTGGTATATTTGTACATGTTAGTGAGAACAATCATGCTATCAACTGGGAAGGGGCAAAAGGATTGTATATTCTAATAATGCACTGAAAGGAACATCATTGAATCTAGCTTCATAAAAGAAAGTTACAACCATAATATGAATATCAGTCAAGGGATGTATAAACTTGATCCTTTAATATCAAAAGAAATTTGTAAATTGTTTAAACTTTAAGGTAGGCAGTAGAGATATATGAAAATAGGATTATCATATTTGTAAACACAGTACGAGGGTAGTAATGTTAATGAGTTTCCAAACTCCGCCTCCATGACACCTGTCAGGTGTGGATCTGAGGTGGGGTATGGTCTGTTTATCAGCAATGTCCCCTGAGAGTCTATTGTGATTTTTAGCCAAATGAGTTTTAAAGGCCACTCCTACCTCGACACCGGCCTGAGTGGGGATATGGAGCCTCTAACGGTTGTGTATGTTCGTCAGTACTGTTCTTGTAGTATATATATTTGTGACTTCTCACACTCTGTATCAGTCCTTCGTCAATGGCTTGGAAATAAAGTCGAAACCGGTCAGGACCTACACCCTGTTTCTTATTTTTCACCTGTGGTAATGTGTGATATATATATATATATATATATATATATATATATATATATATATATATATATATATATATATATATATATATATATATATATATATATATATATATATATATATATATATATATATATATATATAGATATATAGAGATATATAGATATATATAGAGATATATACACCACCTCATAACTGACTGCTGATGAGTTGAAATGACCTAGCTGCTGCTGTCATCATTCTCCCAATAAAAGAGAAGCCAAAGGTAATGGTTTTGTGCAAGGAAATTCCATCTAAAAGTTGGCCCGTTTCCTTCACCTTATCCATTAATCACTGTCCAAAATCCTACAATCACTTGATTTATCATTTCAAATCTAATACCTTGAATTTACTCAACAAATTGGGAGAGACCTGATAATAAAGTCCTGGGGTTTTTAAAGAATGTTTGGCCATATAGGTGAAGCAGAGAGAGAATATATAATAGTTGATTTATTGGGAAAATAGGGGACTGGAAGACAAAGAGGGATTACTGTTTTCTCACTAGAGAAAATCAGTGAGATGGCAGTGTTGTACAGTTAAAGGATGGTTTAATGAACAATGCTTATGTTAAGGTAAGAGAGTGCATCCATACCACAGTCATCAACTTTAAATTTTGGATGATCGTATGAAGTTCATTGATGACTATGCAACAAGTCGTCTACTTGTATTAATCTGTTTGTAATGAAATCGATTATTTTCGACATGGGTTTATAAACCTAAAAAGCTTCTGCATTTTATTTAAGCACATAATTCAAAAATAATTTGTTAATTTTATCTAACTTTTAGTGTCACATAACAGTAAATTTTATATCCATTTTATATATATCTTGAAAACATAATTTACAAAAAATTCATGCTATATAGCCAATTGAAATGCCAAATTCATTATGTTTTAAAAGTACAGTTTTTGGTCAGGAATAAGTGGTTATAATATCTTAAATATTTTATTAAAGAATGACGTTACATTTAATCTTCCAAATATTTCAATCATCTGGATATTATTATAAATTAAAACAAGTAAAAATATGGAATTAAGCTTTTATTTTGAAAATAAAGTTCACGTTTTAAGTGACGCTAATCAGTATGATCAAGGCCACCGAAAATCTCTCTCTCTTTCGGTCTCTGTCTGAGTCTCTCCCATGAAAATCAAACCACGACCCGATGGTGGCCAAAATTCCTCTGGATCATTTTGCATACTATGGCAAACTTTAATTTTAAATAAAGAAAAAAACAAATTTGTTGATGCCATAACCCAAATCCGTGCAACTGAGCTCTTGTGTATGATGATTGTGCGTGCTGTGTGATTGTTTGTGCGCGTGTGTGTTTGTGGGTTATTTATTTTTAGTTTTGTGCTATAAACAGAAACGTGAGCTTCTGACTTTACAGGATTATACGACTGTTTTCTTGCTAAATACAAACTAAAAATCCACGGTTATATTACTATTTTTATTTCTGTTATTCGACCTTACATTCTACAAAAATTGTATATTTCTAATTATCTATTGAATACGTCCTTGAATTAATGTGGAAATTTGGAAGATGCAAAACCTAAATTTGGAGAAAATTTACCCACGTTAACGGGTAAAGTTTGGAAGGACGTGTACCAAGAAAGATCTCATACATGATAAAGGAAACTTGCAACAAAAAAACTATAAAAATCTAGAACAGAAAATTTGGAACTAAATTCTTAAGTCACGTTACAAACTAGATTAAAGTCAAAATGATGAACTTCCAGATGGTCAAATTTAAATTTTCATCAATATATGTCAAAGATTTATTTCTCGTAAAATAAAAGAATAATCCACTCAGTGAAACTTTTGTAATTTCTGTTTTTTTCAATTTGTTATTAGATTAAAAGTGACTTTAACGTTAATTTAGAAATTTGTTATACAATTGTCAGTATAGTTTAAATATTGACAGGTTGAAGGTCAAGAGATTAAATTGGCATAAATCAGTCTGATAAAAGAAAATTTGACTAGTGAAGCATGGGTATCTTTAACCGCCGAAAGTTTTACATCATGTTTCCCACTGTTTTTAAAACATCCACCTTCTTATTACTTTAGCAATTTTATTTATATTTCAGACTTATGCTTTTGTTTGTGCTATGTTTTATTAATGACATTTTCTTCCACCGTCTAGTTTTCTTACTGATGAGAGTTAAAACACCACTGGGGAAAAAGAAAGTAGTTGAGTTTGGAAATGGGTTTCCTACAGGAACTGCGCTTTACAGCTTACGGCTTAAAAGAATGTCTGAGGACTACTGGCAGCAACAAAAATTCAGATATTTTCAAAACAATCTATATTATGTATAAATCGGAGCATAAAACACCTCCTAATGAAGCTCTATTGAAGAATGGCGACTCAAGTACAAAACATCAAAACCTGGATTATAATAAATCATTTTCATAAAAACAAATGTTGGAAATTATTGAAAAGGTATCAACAAAAAAACAAATTTTTTTAAACATCACATATTAATAAAAAAACAGGAAAAATTGTGAAAAATAACAACTACCTTGGAAGAACCTAAATGAAACACTAAAGTTTTGTTATTTTTGTTTCTGTTTTCATAACATTTCCTTCAAAAAACAAGTTTAAAGTACATAATAAAAACATTTTATTCATTTGAATAAACCTGTTATGCCCAAACATGAATTTAAATATGAATGAATGAGTAAATAACAAAACATAAAATTAAAAAGCTAAGTTCCATTTCACAACTAATTCTAAATTTTTATAGCTGAAGTTCTCACTTTAATCAACAGGGTGTATTTACTGACTTTTCAGCTGTCAGCCTTTCATAAATAAGTATATTCTTGGCTAATTTTTTATATATACAATTGTTTTCCATCCCACTATTTCCATAGTACTTAATAATATTAACTGCAAAAATAAATATAACCTATTCCCACATATACCGTTATAAATTATATATTTATATAAGTTCCCTATAAATCCATACATAAGTTTTTAAATAAATGTATGAATTTAATTCATATAATTATAGCTATCAATCTATATTGATTCCATAAATATATAAATATCCGTTCTTTTTCAGAGTAACAACAAATTCATGCCCTTCTGCTTAATCCAGCATTGTTCTATAAAAAAGTCTGGGAACAGTTGCCCTCTATAAACCTACTAAGAAAGTTCATCACCTGTGCAGGAACCTTCCCACATTCTGACACAGCATTCAGGACTATGTTGAAAGTACTTTGTCAGTTTCTAACTATCCAATGTTCCTCCATTCCAATGATTTGTTCACTACATCTATCTGGCCTATTTGGTGATTTAAAATTATTGGATCAGTACCTCTTGACATATTGATGTTTTCGCTTCATTGAAAAAAAAATGTTTACTTCTATAAACATAACTGACTCAATCTCTTCTTGCATTTCAACCACTGACTTATAGGCATAACTCTCATTTGTTTCATCCGTTACATCTTCGTTGTAAATTTCTTTCGAATACACTGCTATTTTCTCCCTGGTTTTAGTTATCTTTAGCTTTCACCTTGTTAGGTTTAAACTCTCTCCAGTTTCTTGTTTTAATTTTTCTTCACTATCCCCATTTTTAAATTACATAAATTTACACTTTCGTACAATTTCTCTTCTCTGACCTGTACAAGTGACATTCATTAAAAATATTTATTGTCAGTATAAGACATACATTTGCTTCAAACAAGTTACTTTCCCGTCTACATGTTCAGACAAACGCCTCTGTTCCATAATAAAATCTCTTCACTTCTCAGGATTACTTTTCTCCTCTGTCTTGTGTTCTCAATACCTCCACGTTGGCTCGCTGTCCATTTTCATCATCAAATATTTTCTAGGTCATTAAAAGCTACATACGTCTTTTCCTGGATGCTTTTCATTTGTATGTATATATATATATATATATATATATATATATATATATATATATATATATATATATATATATATATATATTATATACATATATAAGTATATATATATATATATATATATATATATATATATATATATATATATATATATATATATATTATATATATTAAATATATATAATGCATGCACTTAAATTTGTGTATTTATCAGTATTAATATAGTTATTAAAGCTACCATTGAGATCTCCAAATGTAAATTTTGACTTGTGTTTAATAATGTTTATCTTAGAACAATAAACTTAGATAATAAATAATTTTATAATATTAATTTGGACAAACAAAGTAAAATAACAGAATTTATTCAGCGACTGTATAATATGATGAAAGGTTTAGGATGCCTATAAGTTTTATGAAAATACTGCTTTAATCCGTGTTCTATTAAAATGGCAACGCCAAACAGTACGGGTATTTAGGGCACAAAAAATGAAGTGGCGTTTGTTTCTGCTTAAAGGTCGTGTACTTTATTATGCACTTTTATATTGAAAGGGAGTGAATAAGGTCCAAATAGGTGCCCTGAATATTTCAGACCTTTGTCGACAAACTTTACATCATATAACTCATATATTCGTGAAACTGAAGTCACGCCTATTTGCCAAGATGTCTTCATGCAATTTGGAATTTAGCCGAGTTCAGTTTTGCCACAAATGTTCTTAATAATGTTGCAATTGACTGCAATGGCTAACAGAAAAAAGAAAATTATCAAATTATTGTTTCAAATTATTGGGCTTTCCTATCAGCTTGTGATCAGTTTGCTCCCTACTCTGGGGTGTATTGCTAACCCTAGATTTATGTTAGAAGTTTAGGGGCTAATATGTCTTTTACACAAATACAAATTACATAAATAAAATTAAAGTGAAACATAATGAAAATTGAAGTTTTATTATTATTATTATTATTATTATTATTATTATTATTATTATTATTATTATTATTATTATTATTATTATTATTATTATTATTATTATTATTTTTTTGGTCTATCACAGTCATCCTATTCGACTGGTGGTTTTTTTTTAAGTGTGGGATTCCAGGTTGCATCCTGCCTCCTTAAGAGTCCATC
>NC_089765.1:48426909-48441909 GCF_040412425.1 Macrobrachium rosenbergii | reverse complement strand
TTAGATCTGCCTTTCTTCAGTTGCTGCTGCTGATCTCCTTTGAGAGATTGATTATTCTTCAGTCTGCGCCCTTGGTTCAGTTATTTTGCCAAGGGGACCTCTCTGCCAACTGGTAAGGTGTGATTACCTGTCGGACGGCCGTGTCCATTGATTGTCTTGCGACGTTAAAGTGATTCTTTCTTCAGTCTGCCCCCTGGCCCAGTTATTTTGCCAAGGGGACCTCTCTTACGTTTGGTAAGGTCTTAAGAATATATATTATTCCCCTCGACCCGTGATTTGAAGGCTGTGTTAGCCTCTACCAACGTTTAGAGCTCACTTAAGGGAAGCAATTTATTTTTTGATAAATATTTAGTGTGTAATAAGTTAGCTTATTCTGACTTTTCGACATTCTATTACTTTCAGGGCCCTCTCTCTAAAGTGTAATTGCATAGTTTGTCTTAATTTGGTGTAAGTGTGTTTGTTATTCGATGTTTTCAGTGTGTGGTTGATTTTTGTGTTTATTTAATGTATTTTGTAAGAGGCTCAGTGGTCATTTCTTTCTAAAAGTTTGTGTTAAATATTAAGGTTTTATTTTTCAGTTTTTCTTATCCTCCTGATTCCATCTCTGTACACTTGCCAGGCTATTCCAATCTATTGTGGACTTGGTCGTTAGTGAATTTATTTGTATTTTAAGAGACTTGTATGTTTACGGGCTTGGGCCTATAACATTTTAAGGACCTTGCTAGATTTATCGGATCCTGTAGTCACTAGGGAGTGTATAGAGTGGATTCTTTGGGTAAAGCTGTAGCATAGTACATTTTCTCTCCTATATTTTTGTGTTGACTAAAAGCTATAATTTTTTTTTTTTTTTTTGCCATGGTTGGATATTTGTGTGGTTATTGGTGTACAGTGTATTGGTTTGTTTTGGGTATATTTCAGAGATACATTTATATATTTACTTGTAAAATTAATTTACTATGGTTGATTTGAATATCCCGGAGCCCTTGAGTGAGAGGGGTGGCAGGATAGGTTGGCAGACTTGAATAAGTCTGATTTAGAGTATGTAGCAGAATTTGTTGAAATTGAAAAATCCTGGTCTGTTAGGAAGTGGGCTTGTTGCTTTTAAAGTTTATGAAAAGGTTAAGGTGGTGAAGGCAGACAAACCAGAGACTAGGCAGGTAGAGGAAGCAGTGTCAGTAGAACTTTTAGATAGGCAGATTCAGTCGAAAAGAATGGAAATAGATCTCCAAAGGTTGAAGGCTGAGGAGAGAGAAAGAGAGAGACAGCACGAACTTGCTATGCAAGCATTGAGTAATAGGGGTTCTTCTTCTTCCCAACATAATGTGTCTGTACGCCTCGTATTAATCTAACTGAAGCTCTAAAGTTAGTCCCAAATTTTCAGAAGTCAATGTGGCAGAGTTTGTTTCTTTTGAGAGGATAGTTCGTTGGCTGGAGTACAAAGGAGTATTGGACCACTTGTTCAGGGAGTAATTGTTAGGTAAGGCCCAGAAAGTTTACATTACCTTGACGAAGATCTGTCCTCAGATTATGAGTCTGTGAAGCGCTATAGTTTTGAAGGCTTACGAGTTGGTACTGAAGCTACCACAATAAGTCAGTAATTTACAGAAGGAAAGAGGGCAGACTTTTTGTAGAGTCTGCCAGGGCTAGTACAGTTTGTTGGCGACTGGTTAAAGTCTAAGGAGGTAACGGACTTTGAGAAATTAAAAGAATTGATTTTGGTTGAGGAGCTTAAAAGGTTCGTGCCGAATGAGGTGAAGGTACACCTCAAAGAGTTAAAATTAGAAACTTTACAGGAGGTGGCTATTGTGAAGTGGTGAGTACCTCCTCTCTGGTAAAAATGTGGATAGGAGGTACCCAGAAATGAGAAATCTGGTTGGGTGAGAGTTAACAGAGTAGTAACCAGAACAGGTATAATAGGCCCATGATAATTATGGTTCTGCAATTAATTCCTGTTAACAGCTACAGAAGGCAAAATCTCACAGATAACCCGGAGAAGCTGAGAATTTTGACTTGTTTCTTCTGTCATAAGAAGGGACACGTCAAGAGCATGTGTTGCGTATTTAAAAGGTCACAAAGGACCGAAAGACGACCGGTAATGGGCCATTCAGAAGAAATGAGAACGAGTCAGTGGCTGAGAACTCTAATAATCAATGACTAGGCAACAAGTCACTGGCCTCTTTTCAGAAATTTTTGTCTAATGAATTTGTCATTTGGGAATCTGACTGAGCAAAGTAAAGGTTAAAATTTTGTGACACTGGGGCTGCTCAGTCTTTAATTCTCAGAGAATTCACTCATTGATTTAGAATGTTCAAATAAGGAATATGTTTTGTTAAGTGGTTTTCCAGACACGGCTGTGGTCTTACCCGGTTGAGAGTTTTTATTTATCATGCCCGTCTTTTTAGGTTATTTAAACTGGCCATTATTGGATAAATTTCCTATTAAAGATGTGGATTTGCGTTAGGAAATGATGTCGTTTCTAATAAATAAAACTTTCCCTATTGTATTAAATTCCAGTAATGAAATATCTGTA
This sequence comes from Macrobrachium rosenbergii, assembly GCF_040412425.1. Taxonomy (NCBI): domain Eukaryota; kingdom Metazoa; phylum Arthropoda; class Malacostraca; order Decapoda; family Palaemonidae; genus Macrobrachium; species Macrobrachium rosenbergii. The sequence goes on along the minus strand of NC_089765.1, from coordinate 48,439,379 downwards.
GTCACTGATCGAAGGTTAGTAGTGCTGACTCGGCAGAGTCGTAGTTGATGTTGATTTGAGTAGATTAGATCGTAGTGATAGCTTTGGTATTGTAGATAGTGATGTGTTGGATAATAAACTTAATTGACTACTATGAACTTATTACAGCTCAGAAAGCAGATTTTAAAGACTCACAGTTGAGTCTGGCGAAATTACTGATTTGACTGTCCCTCGATTTAAGATAATTAATAATATTTTTTGTACAGAATAAGTAGACCTTTTGATGCCATTAATACAGGTTGTGAAATTGTTAAACAGGATTATGGTTCCTTTGTTTATCGAAAGGAGCAATGACATTGGCTCATGAAAAATGGTTTGGCTGGTCATTTTGGTGCTTTTAAAACCACTCGTAAATTATGTGAAAAGTTATTTTGGCCTAAGATGAAAGATGATGTTAAAAAAATTTGTAAATAGTTGTGATGCATGTCAAAACGTCGGGAAGCCTATCAACCAATTCCAAAGGCACCACACACATCCTATTCTGTTGTTTCTGAACCTTCAGAGAGGTAATTATTGACGTGGTTTGGTCCTCTGCCGAAAACTCGTAGTGGTAATCAGTATATTTTAACAATTATTGATAGATGCCCTTGATATCCTGAGGCAATACCACTACGAAATGTAAAAACTGTTAAAATTGGTTGAAGTATTAATTGAATTTTTCACCAGGTTCGAATGCCCAGCATTCAGTCCGATTGTGGGTCTAATTTCTTCTGAGTAAATTGTTTAGGGAGAAGATGGCTGAATTGTACTCAAACATGTGACTTCTTCTCCGTAATTAATCCTGAAAGTCAAGGTGTTTTGGAACGATTTCATCAAACCATGAAGTCTATGATAAAAAAATATTGTTTGGTTAATGGTTCCGAATGGGATAAGGAACTACCTTATTTATTATTTGCATTTCGGTCAGTGCCGAGTCAATCTTTAGGATTTTCACCTTTCAGCCTTATTTTTGGTCATTGTGTAACCATTGATGTGGTTCAGAATCTTGGGAGGGGGACGCCCCTGATATACATTTAATAGATTATGTTGCAATTTGGGTGATAAATTAACGAAGGCTTGAAGTTTGCTGGTGAAAATTTATTGTGTAGCCAAAAGAAATGAAATACTTTTTTGACAGAAAGACTAAGGAGCGTACGTAATTTTGTGGTGGTGATAATGTTTTGGTATTGCTTCCCATTCCAGGAAACCCTTTAAAAGCTTTCATTTTCAGGACTGTGGAAAATTTTAAAGAAATTCAAGTGAGTAATTATTTAGTTGAAACTCCTGAAAAGGAGGAGACCTACCATTGCAAAGTCACATAAATATGTTAAAAGCTTATAAAGGTCGTAACAAAGTTATTCCTGTGGCATTAATTGGTGATACTACAAAGTGTAATGGTATTAATTTTTTCTTTTCCAGACGTGAGTAATTTTGATGATGATTGTTTTGATGGTGCTGAATGACTCAATGATAATGAACATTCTTTTAGAAACTTTTCAGAAAATGGTTTCACATTTGAATTTAGTAGAACAAGGATCTTGAAAAGTTAGTTCAGTTATAAGGATTTATTTTCGATGTTCCTGGACAGACCACTGTCCTTGAACATGATGTGATGTGGGTAACGCAACCCGGTAAAACAATCCCCTTTACAGGTTAAATCCATTTAAAAATGATGTTGTGGATAAAGAGAAGGTTGATTATATGTTACGACATCGCTGATCGAACCCAGCAACAGTCCGTGGTCTTCACCTATTTTGGTAAAGAAACAGAGATGGTCAATTCAAGCTTTGTTTTACTACTGCAAAGTCAACGAGGTCACAGTTCGATAGTTATCCTTTACCCAGGATAGAGGACTGTATTGACAGGATAGAATTCAAAATATATAACTAAATTTGATTTGTTAAAGGCATTGGCAAGTTCCGCTGTCCAAACGGGCATGGGATTTGTCAGCGTTTGTAACGCAGTGAGGACTCTACCAATGTAAAGTAATGCCTTTTGGGATGAAAAATGCTGCTGCAACCTTTCAAAGGTTAATGAATACTTTGGTCCAAGGTTTAGAGGGGTGTGTTGTTTATATTGATGATATTGTGATTTATAGTGATGACTGGGACACCCATCTTAAATGTATTAAGGCCTTATTTCAGGTACTTAGGAAAGCTGGTTTGGTTATAAACTCAAAAGAGTGAGTTTACAAAGCAAAGGCTGTGTATTTGGGTCAATGGCAGGGATTTAGAAAGTGGGTTCTAATACAGCAAACGGACTCTATTAGGCTTATTGAAATACCGAAGTGTCACAGGGATGTCAGAAAATTCCTTGGTTTAGTAGGGTATTATCGTAGATTTGTTAAGAATTTTTCTGATATCGCTGAACCCCTGACTAATTTATTACGTAAGAATGTGACTTTTGTATGGACTAATGATGCCCAAAAATGCCTTTCTGTACCAAAGCAGGTCCTAATGAATTTCCCTATATTGAAAGCCCTGATTTTGACGTTCTTTTTCTGCTGCTACTGATGCGAATGATGTTGGGTTGAGCAGTTTTGTTGCAGGAAGATACCATGGAGTATCTCATCCTGTTGCTCATTTCTGCAAAAGTTATCCCCGGCACAACGGAAATACTCGACTGTAGAGAAAGAGACTTTGGGATTAATTTTAGCTGTTAATCATTTTCAGGTGTATTTATCCTTCAGGGACCTTGATTAAAATATTAACGGATCATAACTTTGATTTTCTTTTGAACAGCTTCAGAATAAAAAAATCAACGGCTGATGCGTTGGAGCCCCTGCTCCAGGAATGGAATTTTAGCTTTTCACGCATTCCGGTAAGTAAAAGAGTTGTTGCCGATGCGCTGTCACGCATCAGTGACTGATCGATAGGTTGATTGAGAAAACCTTTTCTTCTTCGATAATTATTATTTTAAAAGTTGTTTTGTATATATTTATATTAATTGATTAATCCCATAAATTTATCGAATGCCAGGTTTCCAGGTGTTGTTTATGTGTTGTAATAATGTTGTCAGGTGTTTGTTGTTTATGAAAATAATTTAGGATTAAGTATTTAAGATTAAGATGCTAAAATGCTCGGACTTAAGGTTTTTTTTCGGTGTCGTCTTTGACAACAGTGGTTAAGGGTACTTTTGATTTCTGTTTACTTTAGTAAGTGTTGTTGGTGGAGGTTAATTTTAAGTGCTACCATTGTCTTGGTGTATGTCCAGGTTAATTTTAAGGTGCTACCATTGTCTTGTGTATGTCCAGGTTAATTTTAAGGTGCTACTTACTTTCTTGTGTATGTCCACATGATGTGTGTATTTAAGGTTCAAACCTGTTTAGTGTGAGGACGTTCTCTGAAGTGTAGAGGCACTAAAATAGAGGCACTAAAACTGAGTGAAGTTTAGTGAAAAGACGCTCTTTGAAACTCAGTGAGTCGCAAAAACAAGTAGTGTTGAGTAAGGACGCTCTCTGGAGTGAAAAGAGGCATTATTGGAAAGTGTTGTGAAGGGCCACAATATTGAATGTATAGTAAATCATTGATATGTGGACAGTGTGTTACGTTTTTTTTATTTTGGTGATTGATGGTTGCTTTATAAATCAATAATCATATACCGTTATGTCCCTGTTCTTTGTTTATGCCGTAATCCACATTAATTCTTTTTCACATAGCTTAGATAGTCAGCGGGCTCACGGGTTCTGCAGTGCACAAACGCCGTTTTTTAGGTGCTACAGGCCGGGTGTATGAGTGGTGACCTAGACCAAGTTAAGGTTAATCTATTGTTTGGTCCTTATTTTTGTTTGACTGATATTTGTGTTTTCAGAATAATTTAGCCAGGTCACGGGCTCACGGGTCTGTAGCACAGCACGGCCGTTTTTTAGGCGCTACGGGCTGGTGTATGAGTGGTGACCTTGGTTGAGGTAACACTAGCCCCATTGTGGTCGATTTATATTTTTGTTGTCGGTTATCTAGGTTTAGTCTAATAATAGGTTAGTCTTGTTAACATTGCTGCTCTGCTAACTCGTTTCACCACTCCACTTGTGAGTTCATGGGGATATTACCATATTTCTTCGTATGTTGATATTGATGTTATTTTGGCGTGGTCAATTATAAATTATTTACTTGCATTATTTAAGTCTTAGTATTAAGTACAGATTTGATATCTATTGACTGTATTGAAAGTGGTACAAAATTTTTGCCACTATCTCTAATCCATTTTCTGGCAATGTGATATAGTATTTTAATCATTTTTGAGTTTATCATTAGACTTTAATTTTTCTTATTGTCCCTGTTTTATTTCATATAGATTGAATTGTTATGTTTGCTTTTGATATTAGCATTTTAATATATTTCTTTAAATTTTGAGTTAAGTTCAATACTTAGTAGAAAAATTTTCTTGTGGAAAATTTTTTTTTTTTGTGTGAGGAGGTGTCGCATGTGTTAAATTAATGTAAATTAATTTGTTTTGAAATAAGTCATTTTATATAATTATTTTTGGAACGTAATGACCCTGGGTTCCTCCTCCCCGACATTTCTTGACTTGTTGTTTAGTTTTAAATACAATGTATTTGTTTTATTTTCACGTGTGGTGTTGGCTTCATCCGAGGCTGTATTAGCGCTGTCTCGCTAGGACTGAGCCGTCGCTTTCTGGACCCAATACTGTGAGGGCTTGACTTATTTGGGATTATCACTGGTTTACGAGATCTGCCTTCTTCAGTTGCCGCTGCTGTCCTCCTTTAGAGAGATCTATTATTCTTCAGTCTGCGCCCTTGGTTCAAAGAGCTTGCTAAGGGGACCTCTCTGCCAACTGGTAAGGTGTGATTACTCGTCGGACGGAGCCGTGTCCATTGATTGTCTTGCGATCGCAAAGTGATTCTTTCTTTCAGTCTGCAATTCTTTGGCCCAGTTATTTTGCCAAGGGGACCTTCATGTTTGCAATGTTCAAGAATATCATATATTATTCTCGACCCATGATTTGAAGGCCGTGTTAGCCTCTACCACCGTTTAGAGCTCACTTAAGGGAAGTAATTTATTTGATAACATTTAGTGTGTAATAAGTTAGTTTATTCTGACTTTTCGACATTCTATTACTTGTGGCCCTCTTTAAAGTGTAATTTTGCCAGTCTGTCTTAATTTGGTGTAAGTGTGTTTGTTATTCGATGTTTTCAGTGTGTGGTTGATTTTTGTGTTTATTTAATGTATTTTGAAGAGGTCAGTGGTCATTTCTTTCTAAAAGTTTGTATTAAATATTAAGGTTTTATTTTCAGTTTTTCTTTATCCTCCTTGATTCCATCTCTGTACACTCTGTTGCGGCTATTCCACCTATTATGGACTTGGTCGTTAGTGACTTTATTTGTATTTTAAGAGACTTGTGTATGTTTGATGGGCTTGGGCTCATAACAGTTGCTACTGGTTAACGGGTTTTTGTTTTTTTTTTTGCTGTTATGCAACGGGACTAGCAAAGGGGGAACTGTCCAGTGTCCCAGACTGCTAAACAGAAGACTTTCACTTGCCAGGATGGCAGTTAGATGTCTAGGCTAGGGCTTTGTTCTAGGCGGGGACACAGGGGCTGGATAACAGGTTCTTATTGCCTCTGTGCAGGGAGCTTGCTTGCAGCAGACAAATTGCAGTCTCAGAGGTTCACAACACCAGTGTACAAAAGAATGAGACTGCTCTCATGATTTGTGCGTCTGGTCCCTTGAGTGGAAAAGAGTCCTCTGAGCTCTGTGTGGGCGCAAAGCGTCTCATAGGCTGTTTATGGCATTGGGCACAAGGCCTCGGTCAACTTGAAATGCAATTTCCACCAGTACAAAGGTCGAAGGGAAATAGAACTTATGGCTAAGACTCTTAAGGTAAAGGAGAGCAGCCCAGTTACATCCCTAATTTGCCCCTTGTGTTTAAAGATTATCTAGAGCCCCCCACCACCACCCCAAAAAACATCCAATACTGGGGCTAAGGAGTGGTATTGTTTCCCCTAAATCAGGTGATCTGGGGGATAGGCCTACATAAGTTTAGCCCTGTCATGGCGTCTTCTCAGCCGTCGTTAAATTTTAATTTCTATGTAACTGGATAAAGGGACGAATGGGATATATGTAAGAGCTCCCCCCCCCTTTAAAAAGGCATTCACTCCCTTTTGGGCTTGAAGGCCTTGGCTAAGTAAGTCATTCGTCATGACTAGTCAGTTAGCATCCCTAAATAAGTTGTGCTTTGCACTGCAGCTAGCTAAATGGACCTACCTAACTGCTAAGAGGGGTACTACGTGGTGAGGGAGGAAGTTTTGGGTGGCTGTTCTTTTGTGAGGATAGAGGACTTTTCCTAGAGTTGCACAAAAAGTGCTCCTTCCATTGAACATCTTGGTGAGCAGAAGGTAAGGCTGATGGTGGCATGCCTGTCACAGTGGCTGTGTCCCGGTCAGGTCTTTTTGGAGTGGCCTCCCTGGTGGAGGTAGCTAGGCAACAGTGGTATTGGGGAAGAACATCCCCAAAGGAGGTCTCATCCCAACAGGAACTCCACTCCATGCCTGTTTTTATTCACCACACCAAGGTGGTGAGGTTGCATGCCCCAAGGGGTTCAGGTAAGTATACCTTAGTTTAACCAGACCACTGAGCTGATTAACAGCTCTGCTAGGGCTGGCCCGAAGGATTAGACTTATTTTACGTGGCTAAAAACCAATTGCAACAATTCAACAAAGGCACTGGCTGGCACTTGGGCCCAATCAATCAGGCTAATATCTGAGCCAGTGTCTACCGTAGCCGGCAGGTTCACTGATAAGCTAGAGCCATCCAGGGGTGCCACTGACACAGACAGTCCAGACCCACTCAGGGTGATACATATTTGGCGGCACAGTCGTGGAGGTTATGGCACTAATCAGGTTGACATGCTTGCTAGAGGAGAGATGCTTTGGGCAACCAGGATATCCAGCAGTATAGTGCCCTGAAGTTCTACCGTCTCGGCAGGGTCCCTTTGAATGGGCTGATTTCTCTGTGGTGATGGTCGGTGGAGAAGACTGAGTAGACGTAGAGGGAGAGGAGTTTTGGTGGTTGGTGGTAGGTTGCCTATTGTTGCCCAACTTGTAGCGGCAATCAGCTTCAGTGTGGCTGAACTTCTTACAGTTGGTGCAAGTAGGCTTGCTAGGCAGTCGTTCTCCGGGTGAGTTGAGCCTGCGAGGTACCCGGGTGGCACTATGTGGCGGTGAGACGTGCTGTGGGACTGATTGTACGTTTCCCAGGAATCGACCATACGGCAGGCTACCATAAGTGTGGTGGGTTGCTTATCACTGAGATACACAACAAGGGACCCAGGCACACATTGGAAAAGATCCTCCAGCACGGTCCAATTGAACAAGTCCTCAAAGGTATTGCATGACAGGGAGTCGAACCAGGTACCAGACTGGGTCTTGCGACAGGCCCATTCCGTCCAGGACCAGTCAACATCCTTGGCAAGACCTCAGAACTGTTGTCTCCATTTCTCTGGGGTTATTTCATAGACTTTGGTGATGACCCTACGGACTTCCAGCATGTTGCCTCTTTGACTCTTTTCCAGTGAGTGGAGGGCTGCCTTGGCTTTTCCTTCCTTAGTAAGCACTAAGGCCCTCTCTGTCTCGCTGGTGTTGTAATTTTCAAAGAGCGCCTCTATCTCCTCCAACCATGCTTCCGGCTTCCTCATTCCACTTGGGAACTAGAGAATTAAGGCTTCGGAGCGGGGCATGGGCTGCAGCAGGTGTGGAGTTGGAGGCTTCTTGGATCGCCATAGCTTCAGCACTTTCCTTTGAGCCTTCTCCAGCTTAAACTCCTTTTCCTTGAGAGTTAATACATGCTTGGTGAGGTCTGATCCCTTGAGACCTACCTCCTTCCCCAGATCCATGAAGGCTTTGTAATTGTCTGCTGCCATGGCTCTGGTAGGTAAGGATGTCTAATTGGGTTGACTGGACGTACTTGGGGAAATGGTCTTGTGACAGCGGGGAAGCATCCTGTAGTTTGATGAAACTTCAGTGGTGTGGCACCTTTTCAATAAGGTGGCACTGTGGTAGAGTGTGCCGTGTGAAGGTCACACTGATGGAGCGATCCTGAAGGAATACTGATCCTTATGGGTGGATACATTTGTAAAGTGGAAGTGATTCTGGAGCTAAGGTCCTTATGGGCAGATACACTGTTGTGGCACTCTGTATCTCAGGTACAGGTGCAGTGGCTGATATGTTAGTACTTTGTGTTGGTGGCACTGGGGTGCCGGTGTGTTCCGGAGAACAACGCTAAAAAGCAGTGCAACCAAATTGCACTGAAGGAAATGGCGCTCTACCTGAGGCAGAATGTAAGTAAGGAGTAAGAGGGAAAGTGAAAAGGTAATCGCTTCAGTAACTTGAGTCGTTGGCAGTGCCTCAGATTAGTGGCACTGTGAAAAGGGAAACCCTTGGGGTTGCACTCGTGGGTGGCTAGTTCTAAGGACTAGTGATTGCTTCCTGACATGAGGGGTTATGGGGTTTGCACCCAATATGCAATTTGGTGCTTGCGGCATATGCAAGTCTTGGATAATGGAAACTCACTCGTGCACGACAGTCGATAACTGTTATTAAATAGTTGTACGTACGCTCTGTGAAACGCACGAGACTTCACTCTGTGGGCTGAAGCACTCAGTGTGAAAATAGAGGTGGGAGACAATTCAATGAACACGGGCGCATATATAAATTTGCCCACTATTTGTGAATGAGTAAAAGGAATAATTGAATGGGGATCTTAAAAGATCAAAGGTTGGTGTAAAAATGGAAAGGGGAAAAAATATTGTAATTGGCTTTATGAATTAGTGGGTTTATTTTCCAATACTCATTTATTTAAATTTCTCTCTCTTCTCTCTCTCTCTCTCTCTCTCTCTCTCTCTCTCTCTCTCTCTCTCTCTCTCTGAGAGCGTATTTGTAATGGAACGTATTCGTTGTGTGATTTAAGTTACTCTACTTTCTTATGATAAATTACGTTATGCAAAATTACGCTGTTACTTTTTTTCCTCTAAAAATGTACTTTTGGCATTTATGTAATTTTAATAGCTAGCTCCCGTCATGACAAGTTATACAGAGGAAAGGGTTTTAGATTATTATCAAGATGTTTCGTTAGGTTTTACGTTAGGAGGCGAAAAGAAATGAGGTTCGTTCGGCCAGTGAACGATAAGAAGTAGAACTGGGTGTGTGTGTGTGAGAGAGAGAGAAACAGCTGATGGCTACTGGTTGTCGAGGATTAAGTGATATGACAACGATGATTTAAAACTTAAGAAAAAGAACACTCTACTTTTCTGACTGAATTACGGGTTGTTGATATGTTTACTTAAACATGAAATATGAATTTGGATTGGATCTGACGGTCTTTGAATTGTGGGAGTGGAACGCGGGAAACGCCCGCGCCAAGCTGGTGCGGCCAACTGCAACAGCGCCGGACTGCCAGAGGTCGTCATGTGTATTTTAACAACACGAATTTTCGAACTACACGTTACTTACACAAATTGTACACTTTCTCTGCCGTAACTGTTTGCGAACAAAACTCTTAGCTAGCTGCTCCTGGCTAACACATGCAATAAATCCCTGGCAAAGCACTTCCTAATTCCTAACGATCAGTCTTCTGGCAACACAGCACAGCTGCTCTTCTTACGATGCGAAAGTTCGCAGGAAGTTATTCTCCATTGCTAACTTAAGAACTTTTTTTTGTGCTCTCGTCTCTATGTTATATGGTATAAATCTTCTAACAACGAGATTTGCTGCTAATCACTTTTTTTTAAACGCCTTTCCCTATCTGTTCCTAATGTATCCTTAATTTTACAACAATTGTAATAATATCCCTTACCTTGTTATCTGCTTCGGTCTAGTCTAATGCCTTTGTGAACAATGGAATTAAATTGTTATGATTTTTATATCCTTCCTCGGTTTGTTTCCTTCCTAGTCTAGTGATTGGGAAGCTAGTTCTTGTTACTAGTTGACTAGGATCCTAGCCAGATCGACAATGTTACATTCTGGGGCGGGTTGGAAGAATGGGGTTTGATTATTTTAATTAACTGCCTTGAAAACCAACACAAACACACACAATGTAAGCGGTAAATGGAATAGATGAACTGACTGACCTTGATATATTTGAGTAAACAGAGAATTGGAGGTCGCCATGGCTAAGGGAAAATTAACCTGTTATTTACTTTAAACGGATTTTATTTACACACGAAGCAATCAGGAAATTAAGATGAAAAGGCTGACGGTGCAGCAAGCAAGCACATACAATATGCAATAAAATTCGACAATGCGTAGCAAATTGCCGAATATAAAAGGCTACGGCCCTCAAATAGTTTGACACGCAACTGACCATGAAGGTTGCTACTGGTTAACGGGTTTTTGTTTCTTTGCTGTTATGCAACGGGACTAGCAAGGGGGGAACTGTCCAGTGTCCCAGACTGCTAAAATGATGTGATGGAGTTTTTATCGGAATTATTAGAGAACACACAGCTGGATATCCCATTTTCTAAAAGCACTTTAATTGAACTGATTAAATTATGTGTGAAAGAATGTAAATTTTAATTGAATGGTAAATCTTACTCACAAAATTTTGGTATGGCAATGGGAAACCCTCTATCCCCAGTGTTAAGTAACTTATATATGGAATTTTTTGAAAAGAAGATATTAAATAACATAATCCCACACAATGTAACATGATTTAGGTATGCTGACGACGTAATTTGTGTATGGCCAGGGAACGAAGATGTAAATAACTTTTTTGCCAAGTTAAATCAATTAGTACCATCAATTAAATTCCCCTTGGAAATGGAAAATGATGGGTGCTTACCTTTTTTGGATGTCCTCATACGAAGAAATAGTTATGGGTTTAAATACAGTGTATAGAAAACCCACTGATATTTCTTCCTATGTGCATTTCTATTCTGGACAAAGCAGTAAGGTTAAAAAATCAGTGTTTTCATCTGTTTCTAAGAGCTTTACGTGTATGTAACCCTGAATATACTGATGAGGAAATAGACAGAATTAGGAATGCAGGCAAGAAATTGAAATATCCTGACAGTGTGTTAAACAGTGCATTTCAAGTGGCAAAAAAGACCATGTATAAAAACCAAAAAGAACCTTACAACACAAAAAAAATTTGCTTGTACTGCCTTATAATAATAATAATAATAATAATAATAATAATAATAATAATAATAATAATAATAATAATAATAATAATAATAATAATAATAATAATATGAAAGATATCCCCCATCTTCTTAAGAATTTCGGCGTTAATGTCGCATTTAAGAACAATAAAACAATGAAACAGGTACTTATCAAGAACTCTATATACACACCCTTTAGTACAAAGGGTGTGTATATAGAATTCCTTGTAAGTCTTGTGACAACTTTTATATTGGCCAAGCGGCGAAAGTACTGGAAAAGAGAATAGAACAGCATAAGCAATGTGTGAGATATGCACAAGGGAACAGTGGTATTTTTGTAATTGTGAGTGAGAACAATCATGCTATCAATTGGGAAGGGGCAAAAAGGATTGTATATTCTAATAACACACTGTAACAGAATATCATTGAATCTAGCTTTATAAAAGAAAGTTACAGCCATAATATGAATATCAGTCAAGGGATGTATAAACTTGATCCTTTAATACCAAAAGAAATTTGTAAATTGTTTAAATTTTAAGGTAGGCCACAGAGATTTATGAAAATAAGATTATCATATTTATAAACATAGTACGGGGGCAGCACTGCTCATGACTTTTCCGAACTCCGCCTGCCTGACACCTGTCAGGTGTGGATCTGTTGTCGCCTATGGTCGGTATGTATATCAGTATTGTCCCCTGAGAGTATATTGTGATTTTTAGCCGAATTAGTTTTGAAGGCCACCCCTACCTTGACACCGGCCTGTGGGTGGATATGTAGTCACCAGCCTTTCTAACGGTTGTGTATGTTCGTCAGTACTGTTCCTTTAGTATATATATTTGTGACTTCTAATACTCTGTATCAGTCCTTCGTCAATGGCTTGGAAATAAAGTCGAAACCGGTCAAGACCTACACCCAGTCTCTTATTTTTCACCTGTGGTAAGGAGTGATAAATGAATCACATACAAAAGTGATTATAATGATTGTATATACGTAATATATATATATATATATATATATATATATATATATATATATATATATATATATATATATATATATGTTAATATATATAAAAACATAAAATACGAGCTGATTATAAAATCCAGTAGTTGAAAAAAGCTAAAACAATTTTAATGGTAAAATTACAACTCACAGACTTAAATTACATGCACACTTGATTAAAACTGAGAATATAGGTACAAAAAAAAAAAAAAACTTTATAAAAACGAAACGAACATTTAAATATCTCGGCAAATTATATATAAATAAAAAGAACGCCAACACATACAATAAAAAGCAAAAATTATACACTCATAAAACTACAGCTGAAGACAGCTA
>NC_089765.1:48396909-48421909 GCF_040412425.1 Macrobrachium rosenbergii | reverse complement strand
ACACACAAAACTTTCCAAGCTTGTCAGAAGCTCTTCAGTCACCTCAGTATCATCAGACAGCTTTTTCAGAGCCTTAGTGGTGCTATCATCAGCTTCAAGGAAGATCTTGAACTATGTGGCCTTTCCTACTCTGGCAAACCTTCCAGTGTTGTTAGCACCAGAGAAGGCATGGAATGCAGGTAAAGCCTTCGCCTTTGCTGGACCTAGAACTCCCCAGAATGGGTCGATCTTTAGAACACCTGATGCCATGGAGATGGCAGTGTGGCTAGGTAACAAATCATAGTTGGCAATTACCAGAGCCAGGACATCTGTGTCAGGTGAGAAAAAAGTTAGTTGCATATCTCCTGGGTTTTGCCTTGTTGAAGATATTGCAAGGCATATCATCAGTGTGTTAGCTTCCTCATGGTTGTTTTCATTGAAAGGTTCCATATCCTTGTTGCTCCTGGTTTTGCCAGATGCTGAAGTGACAACAAGCTTGGTGGAATATTTGCTGTAGTACAGAGTCTTTTCTGCCAAGTACTTGGTCAAATCAGCCTTTGTCTTTTCATGTGACAGGAATCTGCTCATGTTTATGTGCTTGATGCTCGTCTCATCTCTGACTTGATACTGGACTGGGTCCTTCCCCTGTCTTCTCTTCTGCCTGGTTGCATTCTTTAAAGAACTGGTCTTATATGTGTCAAACACGAGAATTGCTTCGTCAAAGTTCTGCGTGAGGTTCATCAGTCTGTCATAGAAACTTTGGCTAAGATCTCTCACTGTTACCATGGTAGCTGGTTTCTTAGTCAACTTTTGAACAAGTACCATTCCATCTAACACTGCAACCCTCTTGCTGGGATTGAGATTGTCCTCTTCAGTGGCTTCATCTTGCAGTGAGTCACTTTGTTCTGTTTTCTCTGATGCATGCTGCTCAAGGAGATGGATGAGTTTGGGCTTGTCAGTGCATGGCAACACTGACCCATCTGGGGCAAAGAGCACTCTTGGCATCAGGTGAACTCGTAGTTGCCAATTGCCACACAGATCTTTGGTTTCCTTCATGCCAATGGTTTTATCATGAACCTTGACAGCATACCTCTTGTTGCCAGATGTGAACATTTTGTTGTTTAGTCTCTTCACTGGTGCCCAGAGGCTCACGTCCCCATTGATCTGTTCAGCAACAAATCCTTCGTACAGCTTTTGTCCAATGTCATCCATCTTCAAGATCTGCGGTACATATTCATCTGGGAGATATGCATGGGTTATCAAGTTGTAGAGTCTCTCCCCATCAACAGCAAATGGATTGCCATGAGTCATTATGGCACTCTTGAGTTTGCTTACTGCTCCATGGTCTCGCTTGACTGCAGCTGGGGATAGGTCATGATGCTCAAGGGCATGGCTTCCACCAATACCGAACTGGTCCTTGAACTCCTTTGCAAGGCAGGACAGTTCAGGAGCTACCATGAAGAAGCATTGCCTTGCATTTGGGTTATTGGAAATTCCAGTGAGACCAGCATGAACTTTTTTGAGTTTGTTAAGATGTTCACAGGCGTGATCTGCTCCAATGGATACGAATGGGATGGCATTCTTGGTGATGGATATATTGCCCTCTTCAAGTTCCCTCAATGTGTCAGGGTGGTTGGTCTTCAGTGCGTGCATATCAGCTGTGTAGCATGGCCAGACTTGTTAAGTGCTTCCCCAGCTTCAAGATGAAGATTCAGATCAGCATTCCGGGATGCTGCTACAAAGTACAGAATTGTCTCCATCCAGTGCATATAGTTCATCAATGATCTGAACATGGCATTCTTAGACTTCTCTGCTTCCCAGTCTTGCAGCTTCTTGATCACATCATTCTCTGCTAAGACTTGCTGCAAGTGAGCATTTGCATGCTTCACAGACTCAGCCTTGGTGCCCCTGTTCTGAACCGCCTCTTCTACTTGAATTGTTGCTTCTAGACAAAGATTTTTCAGATGAGGATTGTCCTCTAGGAACTGCTTCAATTCAAGTTCATAAAGTGCCATGTGGGAGTAAATGTGTGCACGCAGCGAACGCTTGTAGTGTTTGCACTTGAGAATCTGTCTGGTTGTGGCAGAAGCATACAGATCAGCTTCCATCCAGGCATCATCTATTCCCGAGTTTTCAATTGAAGAGCCAAGACCTCTCAATGCACCCATGACAACATGAAGCTCACCAAGTCTGGGCAGCACTTTGCCTTTCAAATCTGGCCTAGCATCAATCAGCTGTACTGCTTTCTCATAGAGTGTCATGTCAAAGGAAATGACAGTGAGGTACTTGTCACCAACTGCCAACTCTTTCAATTTTTTGGCTTGCATCATAACAGTCAGCAGTGTTGGCTGTTTATGTGCGACTTCTGGGAGCAGAGGTAGAGCTCCAACCTCAGTTAAGGGTTTGCTTGTCGACAACAGTGAGTTATAGCCTGCCCAGCCTGAAATTCGACTCGAGTCTCCATCGTTCATTCGGGAAATAGTGGAGGCAATGACCCATCCCAGATGTGTGAGCTGGTAGGTAGTATCCACACCTTCTTTGACAATGGCGAACTGAATCATCCTCTTCTTGGATGGCGTCTTCTGCTTTGACTTCTCACAAGGAATAATAGCTGTATGATATGGGGTCACAGAGAGACTCTGTGCATCAGTGACATGTAGGAGTGATGCAATTGGTTCTCCAGGGGCATTAGCTTTCTGGTATACGGCAGTGATAGTGCCATGGGTGTTACCTTTACCATCTGGAGTGTCCTCAGCGAAATCCGCATTGTCTGCTGCGAAGAAGACAAAAGTGCCTTTCTTCAGGAATGGTGGCACATACAGCCCTTGGAACTGTTTGGTGTTTTCCACTACAGCATTGGCAATAGCTGTTTTCATCATTAGCATACAGTTGTATGAAACAGTAATCTTGGGCGCTGAGGAGACCGAAAAGCATCTTATTTCTTGTGTCCTGATGGATGCTCAGCACCAATCCCACAACTTGGGGATTTTCTCTAACATGCTGCAGCCGAAAGACAGCATGCTCAGTTTTAGGCTTGTATGTGACTTGTCTCTTAGACTTGAATGCAAACATCAGATTCTGACTCATTGTAAGGGCAGCTCTGTCCACAGCATGTCTTCGAACTTCAGTCTCCAGTTCATTTGCAGGCCCTGCTATGGTCCAGCAAATAAGTGTATAGAGTTCCACTGGCACATCTTCTATTGTGCTGGAAACTGAAATTGAACTTTGTGGTGGTTGTCTTTTGGCGAAGTTTTCAATACTGTGGCGAACAAGCTGTGCTGACCTATAGAGATGCTTCATGTTGTCCATGTCACCAGAAGTGATGGCAGATTTAACCATTTTAACCCCACAGGTTTCAGGGCAGTACAACACAGCTGACTTTCGCTTGTTGCTTTGCAGCACAGACCTTACACCTGGTAATTCAGTTAATATTTTGTCTTTCAGCCATTGTCTGGTATAGGCAGGTCTGTGATTTGGCAAAGCCTCTGCTCCACCTAGCATGTTCATATACGTGTTCTTGATGTCTGCCATGGAAAGATATGCCCCATCTGTAGTTTGCACATCGATAATATTCACTAATTCAATGAAACTAGCTGTTGGCAGTTGGCACCCACTCTCCTCATTTGCTTTGCTTGTGCTAGCTTCATCTCTCAGAACATGGAACACATTTTTTGTCCAACACTGTTTATGATATTTGATATCAACAGCATGAGCATCACCTTCAGATATGCAAGATGCCATTCTTGTTTTCAGTTCTGGGTTAGGAGAGATTTCCACAGCTTTTTTCAGAGTTTGGCCTGCATTGGCAGTTCTTACTGCAAGCAATTGTTGGTCACCAAATGTTTGACAAAAAAAGCACAGATCACTTTCCAGTGGTTTTGTTGCTGACTGTGTAAACGGTCCTGAGGTTGCAGCAGAGGCTGATGGCTCACTACCGTCAAAGCTTGAAGGGCGCCCTCACTTCCTGTGGAAATGTGATCCAGTAGACAAGGACTGCTGGTGACGGTCCCTCGCATGTTGCATTTTGACTTTACTGGTGGCGTTGGAGTAGCATGTGCGATGCCAAAGAGCCATATTTCTCTGCAAAGTTTCTGTTGCACAGTCTTCTAGCCTCTTTTGAATTTGGACAAATTCACCATCATGCAGTGATGCTCGCTCCTTCACTGAAAATAACAAAGTATGGTATGAATCTAATCTTGGTTTCAACACTAATTGGCCTGCATCTTGTAGGCACAAAATACACTGTTTCCAATCAGTTGTCTCTTGTTGCTGTCGACCAATTCATGGTAATGTTGCTGTGGCCATGTTGTTCATTAGTCTGAACAGTTCTTCGAGTCAATACAGCCTGCAACTACAGCTGGAACCTGAGACCAGAAAAAAAAGGATTAAGCATACACTAATGGCTGTTCTGACACAATAATATTAAATTATATAAACACTAATGAAGTAATTTCATGGCATTTGTACAGACAAAATAAACATTATTATTATTATTATTATTATTATTATTATTATTATTATTATTATTATTATTATTATTATTATTATTATTATAGAAATTGAAATATAGGGGAGTTGGGATAATATAAAGGGGCCTAATTCATTTCTTTGGCCCTAAAAATGTTAGATTAGCCACTAAAATCAGAAGCCTAGCTGGCTTAGAATCAGAGATACTCTTAAAAAAAGGTTATCGGTAGTCATCATTTTGAAATTCCAAGATGGCCACCACCGACACCTTGAAAAAAATGGCAACATTGGTTTTTGGATTCAGTGTGTCCTAAGTTTAAAAAAAATGTATAGTTTTGCTAATCTCTAAGAAATCTGAACAAAAGTTCATTTCGTTACATTGTGAACCTGACTATGTTAGCCTATCTAATTATTGCATCGCATAAAGCAAACCTTGAAAAAATTAGCTAGCTGTGACTGATAGTGGCAGAAATTAGCTAGGTAAGCTCAGTGCATGTATATCGAGAGGAAAGCGTGCAATTTCTCTTAGATTAGGGCCATGAAGCATAGGATATACCACAGCTGGAAACACACTCACTTCATTCCACTCAGAACTGTCTGGCCCATGCGCCGGTTTGTTTCACTCAAGAGAACGTCTCACTAGGTTTCACATTTTTTAGTCCTTAGAGTTGTTGCTGTATTATCCGCATATCATTTACCCAAGCATCTGGGTGTACTCAACTCGCACAGAATAGATAGTATACTTAAATTTGTGTCTCGTGATTAAAAGAGATTTTCTTTTGTATGTTTTTTGTGTATGCATGCATACATTTTTCATACATGGGATCAGTGACCATTAGAGTTCACTCACTCCACCTCACACAACACATGCATACGATCAGCCTTCAATTGTCAAAACAATGCAGCCATCATGAAGTAGCTGTCATCTGTCAACCACACCACTGCGCTGTCATTTCACTCATAGTACGTGCTGCTACTTTTATATTTGCACAAGTTCTTACCATCACTGCCATGGAAGTCTTTCACATTAGGTTAGAAAGAAAACACAATCTTATTATCTCAATTTGAGACTGTAGTTATTCTTCACTTATAAAGAATGCAAACTTCACGTATCCATTCTTAGGCTAAGTCAACTCACTTCAGTCAAGAGAGAATTATCAATATCCTTAACCAATGTGGTATTCTTTACCCAAACTATGGGAAGCATGATTAGTTGACATTTGGTTATATATTACTCTATACAAATACAACCATTGCCTTACAATAATTGAGTACTTTGAGCCAACAAATCCATGATTATGTGTCAGATATTAATATCTGGACTCACGTCTTATATAAAGCCACTGTCCCGCTAGTATTGATTTTCCACTACACCTTGGACAAGTGAATCTAATTATTGCTTCAAGTAAGGCAAACCCATTTAATGTACGAGGCAGATATTTTACTGCGATTTTCCAGTCTCATATCTATATTCCAACTGGGAAATTTACAAACTCATTTGTAGCTGTACTTAATTATAGTGCTAATTTTATTTGCTTTTTTGTGTGTGTTGCCCACACTGCTTATTCTCTTGCCATTGTTGCACTGAATGTTTATTTAGTTAATTTCACTCTGTTCTAATTGAACAACACCTCTGCTCCACTTATTCCCACTGTGTCCGTGGGCAAGTTAAGCATTGTGTTTTATACACAAACTTACGTATGTACCATCATCCACTATGTGCCATTTAATTAATTGTTTTAAGTACCCAGCCTATGCATGATTGGCTAGACTATTGATCACCTTGTGTAAGCTTAACCTAACTGTTCTTCATGAACAAATCTTACTGTTCTTTGTAACAGTCCACCATTCCTCATGGACCAATCTTTACATTTTTGTGCCTTTCAAACCTATTGATTGCTCTTATGTGCCTGTGAATTATTCCACGTCTTTGGAACTCAGTCACATCTGCGTGTAAATCTCGTGGTGTGTCATATCTCTGCTCTTTGGAACCACATTGCACATTTAGTGCCAGCCATCCTTATTTCAGGAGCACTCCCATTCCAGCCACGAGTGTCACCATTCCTAAGGACACTTCCATTCCAGTGGAGCCTTCTAAAGGCCACTTCCTTTAATATGTTCTGCCAGTTCAGAGTACCATTTCCATTCCATGCAATTATTTGTGCGGCCATCCTAAGACTTTTAGCATTTCTGGGAGAGGTCAGACCCCACTCTAAGCATCAGCAACATTTCTGCCGAGGAGTACAAAACCTTAATGGAGGTAGGGAAAAGTATGACATTAAAAGGAGAACAGCCTATCCAGTAGGTTCAGGATCAAGCAGCTGCCACTAAGAAAGCCAGAGAACCAGAAAGAAAGTCTGAATTGCAGCTGGAACGGGTAAGACAAGAAGAGAAGGAGAAGCAGGAAGAGAAGCAGCGAAAACATGAAGAAAAGGAGAAGGCAAAGCAGTAACAGCATGAACTAGCCTTGGCACAAGAGAAGGAGAAGGAGCGACAAGAAAGGGAGAAGGAGCAACTGTATCAACTAGCCTTGAAGGAGAAGGAAGCCAAAATCGAAAGAGCAAGGCAGGACAGTGCCATGGCACTGGCTCAACACAAAACCGAAAATCCAACCCTGGGCCCCACTCCTTCCATTTTCTCAAATATCAGTCACCTCATGCCAAAATGGAATGAAGCAAAGCCAGAGGCATGGCTGGACCAAGTAGAAACCCTCTTCTTCAAGTGCAATCTGAATGACATTGAGAAGGCCATGATTCTCACAAAACTCATGACCAGAAAGGGTCAGGACGCCTTAAATTCCTCAGAAAATGGCGACAAGGGAAACCTTGAGGTGGTCAGAGGTCCATAGCAATGGCATATGAGGTTATGCCTGAGCGCTGGAGACAAAGATGGTGAAATTTTCCCAAGGAGATTGGCCAAACCTGGTTGAGCTGGTCATATAAAAAGACTCATGCCTTGAGGTGGTGGATCTACGCTTGAGAGTGCAAGGAATTTGATGATTTATTCACTCAACCATACGAGATGTATCT
The DNA here is from genome assembly GCF_040412425.1 of Macrobrachium rosenbergii. Taxonomy (NCBI): domain Eukaryota; kingdom Metazoa; phylum Arthropoda; class Malacostraca; order Decapoda; family Palaemonidae; genus Macrobrachium; species Macrobrachium rosenbergii. Next base: position 48,414,434 of record NC_089765.1, on the reverse strand, counting down.
CCCAAAGGCTCATAGTCCCTACTGACCACTGTGCCTTATCAGTCCAACCAAGAAATGGACCATCTAATCCACTTGTATGTACTAATTGTAAGAAGTCAGGGCATTTAGAGCTCAGTGCAAAGCTAAAGGGGAAGCCGTGTCAAAGCCCCCTCTAATCAAACTTCCTAGCCTACACGTACTGTAACCTCTCCTCATAGAAATTATAGCCAGATTTACTGCCATGCTTGTAAGAAAAAAGGGCATTCCTCGAATTTTAAGGATTGTCCAGGAAGAACACTCCCACAATTATTGCTCTAGTGGCCACTCATTCACCCTCTTTATGACCCCCAGCTGCAGGCCCTATGTATGTTGCACTCCTCAAGGTGGTTATTGCACTCAATAGGTCTCAGCTTTTGAAGACACTTAGGCCATTATTAAAGAAAACAAGCCTGTAACTATAGTACACATAGATTGAGGGTCACTAGACCTCATAAAAGTAGGCTCTGTACACTTGGAGTAGCAAGTAAAATTCCTGGGAGCTATGAGCTCCTCCTAAAAACAGGACCCTCTTTCCAGGCCCGTTCCGGGCCTCCCATGAGTCCTGCCTTGCAAGTCTCTGTCAGGTGCAGATGTTCATTCCAGCCCTGCTGTTGAGCTGCAGCTAGTGCCTATGCCTGGCCTGTGGAGTGCTCCACCCAGTCTGGTCACTGAGCCCATACTTGAGCTAGATTCTGGTGCCATACAAATTGTACAAACTGGGATGTCTGGCCCTCTTGGTCAAAAGGCCGCTCACGTCTCCTCTCCACATCCAGTGCCTGAGCCTGCCTTAGTGCCAATGCCAATGCACAATGCCAATCTCCCTGGCACCACTACCGGTGACTGGACAAGAGCCAGCCCAAAGTTCAGTAGGGTCTTTTCAGGATTCCCCTGACCACAGCAGAAGCTCGCCTCTTGGTGCGGCCTTGCAACCTGTGCCTGAGTTGGTCCTCATAACCTGAGATCCCTTCACACCCACAGCAACCTCTTCGCCGTTCTCACCTATAGTTACTCCAGGTCTAGGTCCAGAAGGTAATCCTATTGAGGGGCCCAACCTAGCCCAAGATCCCTCTCGGTCTCCTCTGGAGACACCTACCCAGGTTCCAGTTAGGAATCCTTATCCTATGGCTCGACGAAAATCAAGGCAGAAGAGATGTGAGAGGCGTAGAAGGGCCAGGTAGGCCCACCAGAACCACTGAGCTCTCATGGCACTCGTGTTTATATAATACAGTGCCTTATCTTAATAGAGCAATCCTAGCCCCTGATCCAGAAAGGATTTCTAAGGTTGTCTGCTATTTAATCAGTATTGTTGTATAAAAATTAAGTATACTATGTTAGAGCTGTTCTTTAGCCCCAACAAGCTGAAGAGCATGTCCTAGCCATTTTAGCATTTCTAATGCATTTTTACATTACATCTTGTTACATTTTAAATTATTGTATTTTGTTAGCATGTATCATAGAGTACCTAGCTCCTGGATATCTCAGTATTATTACTTGTATTCACCTGTATTTAGCTCATTGTCACTTGATATGGTGCTGTGGTAGCTTGAATATGTGTATCATCAGTAGTAGTGTGCAACTTGAATCCTAAATTATGCTAAGATCACCTTTTGTCTGTTGTCAGAGACGACCCAGTTAAATACCCACAGGCGCCCATAAGTTAAGTGTTAGTGACATTAAGTTAATTAAGCTAGCAAGCTCACTCCTCCTCAGGAGATAAGTTATGGTTATATCTTCTTAGACTATTTCCATTTGCATGGGCAGGGACCCATTAGGGGAAGTACTTAATGTAACAGATACCAGCAGCTCGCTAGTGCAGACCTTCATGTCCAAAAGGGAGTGGAATGTCTGCTTCAAGGGGGACCTTTTACGGTTTTCTACACTGCTGGATTGCTAACTTATAGGGTTAAGGGGGAAAATACCAGACAAGGGTTTGAGTGACAGGGTAGGCTTTAGGAGCAGCCAGGCAGACCTCTTCAAGCGTCAGGCTGTAATGCCTCTCCAGGGTAAAACACCTGGAGAAGGTCACTGTTTCCTTTGTCTAGATCCTAAAATTCAATTAAACTCACGCTGCTTTTTCCTTGCTTTACTGGCCCAAGACATTTCTCTAATCTGCAGGTCATCACTGGTGACACTGCCAGAAGCCAGGCCCCAAGCAATATACGAGGCCTTATAAGGAACCAGCACCCTGCACCGCCAGTTAGTCAGCTTGTCATCACGGCGAAGCACTGCCCATCCAAGTATTGAACTACTGGCAGGTGGGAACTCATTTTCACTTACGCTGGATCTATCATGACCCCATTACCGGATGCCACCCAAGAGAAGCTTTGATCTTGTCAACTTAGAGTTGTTTGTGCAAGCATGACCAGGTATGTCCCTGGAAGGGAAACAATTAGCTACTGTACTTTTTCTTTGACTCGGTTTTATCATCTCTCTCTCAATTTCACCACTCAAGTAACTTCTTTGTCCCTTGAACTTAAACAGCGAACTTTTTATATCCATTGTGTAATTCCTTGAGCAATGCATAACATAATTCATGCCCTTTGCTAAGAAGTGAGTAGGGTAAGGCAATACCCTGCAAATTGTGCATTAACTCATTTTTAGAGAGATAGTATTTGTCAGTAGTCTTATCTGGAATTATTTCACTTCCAGGACTGTTATCAGTGCAAGTTACCTACATAGCCATTCCTCTGTGTTCCCGACTGCCTGAAGAATCCGCCCGTGACAAGGCTGATAGCACTGCATTGCCGATTACTTTACTGACCACGTGTAAGTGGCCATTTACATGTACACCATTGGTGCGTTATTTATCCACTCAGTGAATTGCTGTTGTGCCCTTTGTCCATCTGTTTATTTTAGTGAGATTTGCCCACCATTCCCATGGTTAAATTTACCATGTTGTGTGTGTAAAATAAACCAGTGTTAAGAAATAGATTCTCACTTGGCAACCTTCTAGTTATTAATTGTTCTTTCAGTTATTCGGTTTGTGGTCTTACGAGAGGTTTTTGTCAGGCCAAGATTAGTAGAGGAGTAAAGTAAATATGCAGTCACCCCCTCGTAATCCATATAATATAATATATATATATATATATATATATATATATATATATATATATATATATATATATATATATATATATATATATATATATATATATATATATATATATATATATATATATATATATATATATATATTATATATATATATATATATACTGTATATATAATGTGTGTGCGTGTGTGTGGAAGGATTTCACCGGTATTCGTAGTTAATAGAAGGTGTGGCTATTCGTGATGTAGCTTCGCACAGTCCAATCCTCTTTTCTAAGAAAAGAGGACTGCATGTAAATACCATTAGTTTATTACCGATGAACCCTGAGGGTCAGGTCAACACCCATAACATGAACCTTACACCGCATAGTTGGGGATATTATTAGTTAGGTTTTATAGTTTATTTATTGCCTTAGTTTAATTGACTTTATATTTAATAAAACTTTTTATTTTTAAATCTAGTGTTTCTAGTATGCTCTATTGGTTGAAAGTAAAACATTCATAACTGTTTCCTAATATATTTTGCTTTCGTTATGTCAAGTGGTATCTATTAACATATCTTATTATTCGTTAATACTTTCTGGAACTATCTTAGCAATGGGGAAAAGACATTTAGTGATACACACATACATACATGCATATTTATGTGTATATATAAATATATATATATATATATATATATATATATATATATATAATATATATATATATATATATATATATATATATATATATATATATATATATATATATCTAATCAAGAACGAAACATCTCTCGCTCTTTGAGAGAGAGAAACGAGAGAGAGAGAGAGAGAGAGTTTGAGAAAGAATGAGAAAGAGAGAGAGAGAGAGAGAGAGCAGTAGTTAACAACATACGTAGCTTAGACGGAAGGGTCTCCATACGTGCATCATCCAAACCCTTTGCCTACCTCTGTTTTCTAAACTATGTTCCGAAGCTCTCGAGAGCCTAGTTTATTACTCCAGGTAAGTCACAAAGACAATAATAATACTTCCTCTTCTTCCTTGGAGTCTTAATCAAGAACGGCAAACATCTCTCGCTCTTTGAAACGAAGCTTCAAACGAGACGAGGAGCTGCGTAAGTGAATGTTTGAGCTAAATCTCAATGTTTGAAGATGTTTGGAATAAACATCTTCGCAGGAAGTGATGATGTTCCATTTCCAAAGGAGTTAGCTAAACGTAAACATCCGTGATGAAGTTGCGTTTTCCTTAGATGTTTTTGCATAAAAGTGTTTAATTTCATATCGCGAAATCAAATCAAAGTGGTACAGTCGTAAAGGGGAAATATCATTTAACTGTTTTCCAAGAAAAGAAATAAATTTTATTAAAAACAAATCAATCTTTCACAGAGTTTTTATAAATAATTTGCATGAATTCTTAAAGAGAATAGTAGCATAAACAACACTCGCTGCATATTTGTAAAGTCTTTTGTGTTACTTTTCCCGTCAGTAAATTGGAGAAGTTCGAATTTCCTAAATAATTATTTGCTCTTTTTTTTTTTTTTTTTTTACCTAAAGTGGTGAATTAGTACCTGGTAGTTATTCTCACCCCAAATGTTGCTGAGAACCAAGTGGTTAACACCAGAAGCCAAGCTCTATAAGGGGAAGTGTATTTTATGTTTATAATGACAAACACAGACACATATATATATATATACACATATATATATATATATATATATATATATATATATATATATATATATATATATATATATATATATATATATATATATATATATTTTTTTTTTTTTTTTTTTTTTTTTATGTGTGTGTGTTACACAGAATATCCTACAGTTGTCATACCTAAAATATTTGTAGCCGTGTCGAGCGATCTCTCTCTCTCTCTCTCTCTCTCTCTCTCTCTCTCTCTCTCTCTCTCTCTCTCTCTCTCTCTCTCTCATGAATACCAAATAACCTACATCTAGTGTGTATAAATTAAACCATGTTTATAAAAAAATAGTTTATTCTGTAAATCTAACATATGACGGGTTAAATGAAAAATATGCAGGATAATAGAAAATTATTGAAGCACTCCCCAAACAAAATAAGCAGTTATAATATAATAATAAAGTGTGAGATTAATTCCCATCCCCATTTCAGTCACTAATTATTCTCCATTCTAATTTTATGCCTTTATGTCACCAGTTCACTTAAGTGGTTATATTTTACAGTGGGCATGTTCATTTGTTGGTGAGTGTGTGCAACATCTGTGGAGAGAAACATCTCCCATGAGTACTAAAACCAACTTAGTTCACATTAACACCATTACACCAGATAGAAAGAAATGATAGGCCACTAAAATGTTCATTAACTCTCCATCTTAACACTCACCCTTACAGCAGAGAGCTTGGCCCCAGAGTTCTCTCACTTTGGCTCCTCCAAAACGAATGTATGGCATTCTACAGAAGCCCCAAGCACTTACCCCAAAAGTCACGTCTCATTACACACAAACGCACAACCCCCTTTTTCACAAAACACCCATATTTGGCTTCTAACCGGACAAAGCTTCCAGAACATCCAAGACAAAATGCTGATGAACACTTCCGCCCACGTGCTGCTGACACAGATGTATCCAAGATGACATTTGTTCAGGCACCCCATGCTGAGTCCGCAGACAACCAGGCATCCACCTAAGCGCTGAATGCCACAAAACACTACATTGTCACGTAGTGTCATGTACCCACAGAAACAGTGCCCGGCCATCCCTTTGTGTCGACCTCAACAAAAATCATGGTCATTCAATTTCTAAAGTGCAGCTTCATGGTTCACTGTCATTTTAAAGCTTGGAGATTGCTTCTTCTTGAAACAACACATATTTTTGCACCTCAGAAATATGGCAACACTCATTATCACAATAATTATTAGCAATACAGCTAAAGCACCCTGTAACACCAACTTATGGTCATGCAACAGTTCTATATAGTCAATTTCTGCGTTCTCCTCTTTTAACTCTGGTAACATTGTAATCTCTGCTGCAGCCGGTAATTCCACCAAATCGTGGTGACGCAGTGTATGTCATAGAAAAATGTTTGCCGGCGAATTATAAACCCTCCTGCTAAGTATGATGAACTCTGTAGGAACTATATTCCATCCCCCGTCATACAACTGCAACCCCTCTAAAAGGAACGATGTTGGTGAGTTCTCACAGATTTTGGCGATCCTGCAGCTTCTACATAAGACTGCAGTGGATCTTTGCATTGGGACCACCATATAGTCGTCGGGAACTGATACAAAACTATACTTTATGTTATGGGAAGGTATTTCATCAGAAATTCCCTCTGTGTTTGGTTATAAGGACTGTGTTTGGAACTCAGTCAGAGTTTGGTTTGTGACATCTTCACTTTCTCCATGGCTGTAGAATAAGACTGTTTTTGGAAGATCAGACCAACATTCTGCAGGATTTCAGACAAACTCCATAGTGGTTTTTCTTGTATTTGTAAAAAAAGACTATATACAAAAAGAATACAATTGGTCTGCACAGGATGATCTCCCATGTCGATCTAATATCTAAGCTTTCACACTTTTACATAGCAAGACTAAGATTCACACACACGAACAAACATATGACCTCGTTTCCAAGGACTTCCCACGGCTACGTGACTTTGCCTTCAACCCTGATCAGAAAGAGAACGCTGAGTCTATGCAAACTATGCAAACGCATGCGAATGTATGATGACACACTGTCTTAAAGCACTACACAGGTACTTATTGATGACGTCTGCGTCTGGGTTGACCAAACGGAGATTTCACAATAGCATTCCTTTCATGACCAGTACAGATATATATACTGGGAATTATCTTAGATTTACTAAGAAACGTAGTTTATTTAAATGTGGCATAAATGAAATATGACATTTATAGTTGTCACGTCATGTGCCAATTGAAACTCACAACCCCCTAAAGCAACATCTTTTAATGCAAAACCCTCATTGTCACAAACATATTTGTTATGGGCCAGAGTACACCTGTCTTTATAATCTATAGCTGACGACTGATATTTACTACCTGTTATGCACATAGTTTCTATTCCCTCCAACATTACTACCGTATTATGATATGTAATAGGAAAAGGCTTTATTATATAACTACGAAAAGGTTCTTTATCACATGTTGGAATTTCAACGATTAACCCTGTCTGACAAATATACCTTTATTATCCCATAGTATCTATATAAATCATTATCTGTAAAAATTATGTTGTACCCCCTACTCATAAGCCACATTCCTCAAAGCTGATTCTAACACCCCAATAGGCAAAATGTCTTCAGATATACGCCCTTCTGAAGCTGCTGTTACCCCTTTTACTTGAGATCTAACCTCATTTAACAAAGATTCGGTCTCCTTCTCAATATTCAATACTGTAGTATGAACTGTAAACAAGGTTATTGTCAAGTCTATGTCACCTCTAATCCCTTGAACAGTGAACTGCAACATATTGTAGGTATTTCTCAAACCACCAAACTGCTCACGTAACTCTGCGTTACTACTACATAATTTCTCCAAAATTCTCCCCTGATCAGCTAGTCTAGCTTCCAACGCCTCAACTTGCACTAGACCTTTAACTGCTACTCCGCCAACTGTTGCTATTGTATGACCATTGCTGTTACTCCTATAGCTAAAGCCACCACTGCTCTTTTACGCCTCCTAGTTTGACCATACGAAAGATTTGTATCATTTGGTTTCGTGTCTGGAACCCATGTAAGTGTTTGTGTAATTCTATCCTGTATTCTATCCACTGTAATCTTAATCTCTGAGAATAAACGTGTTAAAGGGTTTTACAAATCATGTTTAAGATTTGCCACTTCTAGTGTCCTCATTAGCATTTCAACACTATTATGAGAACATTCCAATCCCGTTCTAGCTGATGCAAGATCCTCGAATTCCACGCTTATTAAAATTCTATTATTGTCCAACCACACCTCGTGGCCCTCTTCAGTTATCACACCAGGTCCTAAATAAACCGCCACGAAGGTGATGAGTATGCTAAATCTCCCCATCTGAAAAAAGAGGAGAGAGGAATAAAAAGCCGTAAATAACTGCTTAACCCTGACAAGAGAGAGACAAAAAATAATAACCCCCCCACAAAAAAACAAGCAAACCCGACCAAACATTAAGGTGTTCTTTTAATCTTAGATATGTGTGTTGATTTCGTCGCTCCCGTTTTCTCATTTAAAACTATGAACCCATTTCCCCTTTTCTCTTCTGTAACACGAAACGGCCCTTCAAACTTGGGACCCAACTTGTAATTTAATTAATTTCTGACATTTATCTTCAAAAACACTCTATCCCCAACTGCAACTCTTGTGCTGTCTCATTTCATATTACTTCTAGTGACCATTGCTTGTGTCTTTGACTCAAGATTACTTCTAAGACGTGCATGTCTTTCTTTAGCTGATGCAGTTAACGATTTAATTGTATAATCACACCGTGAAGGGATTGGCAACAAATCAGACGCAACCCGAACTGGATAACCAAGTAATGCCTCCACAGGTGACATACCAATGGTGTCACTAACCATCGTAGTATTTATGCTGTCTGACCATATCCAAATATCTATCCCAATTAGTATCATTGCCACCCACTGTTACTCTAAGAGCTTCGAGCGCTTTCCTATTAGCTCTCACACAACCCATTAGCTTCTGTCCTATAGGGAAGGATATTTACCTTCTTTACCCCCATTATTTCCGCAAGACATTCCAACGTTCTGTTTACAAATTTTCTCCCATTATCCATGATAAGTATCTCTCTTACTCCGTATCTGCATATATATTTATTGAAAAACATAACCGCAGCCTCTTCTGCCGTCTTTCCCACAAAGGGGAAAATCTCCACAAATTTCGTTAACTCATCTATAATCACCAAAAAGTGTTTACGTCCATACCCCGACTCATAAAAGTTTGTTAGCAAATCCATATGTACGCTCTGAAATGGCCTGCTTGGGATAGGAAAAGACCCAAGCTTACACGACGTTACCCTCGCCGTTTACATAAATTACACACAAAATACTCCTTCGCAAATTTCTCCACTGATGAAAGCACATTCTTCCAAAAGTACTGACTACGGACTTTCGGATATGTCTTCTCAATCCCCAAATGTGGACTACCACATTTACAATGTGTAATATCCAAAACCACTGGAATCAACTCCTTTGGCACCATGATTTGTGCTGTATCCCCATTATCCTCACTACTTCTCAACTTACTTTATTTCCCTCACCAACAAATTACCCTTTAATTCTAATCCTGAATAAAGCAATCTATAACCCTTTTCACTAATTCACCTCTAGGAAATACCTTTGCTTCCGCTAAAACCTCATCCTCATCTTGTTTCCTTTCCACCACATTGATACCCCAATTCACATACTTGCCACTTGCATTACACATTTGTTCATCCTCTGTGTCCACAAAATGCCTACTAAGAGCATCCGCCACCACAGTATATTTACCCTCAATGTACTTAAGCCTAGCATCAAAATCTTTAATTGTCAAAAACCACCCACCCCTTTTAGGAGAAAGATCAGGCTTATTAAAAAGATCCAACAATGGCTTATGATCTGTAAGAACTTCCACTTTATTCCCCAAAAACAGCATCTTAAAATTAACCAAACTAGGCAGTACTGCAAAAGTCTCCTTGTCTACTGTCGCCATTACACTTTCATTACTTCCACGTGTTTTGAACTTCTTGCTATAAAAAGCTATTGGATGAAACTTCCCCACAAATTTCTGCATTAAACATGCACCTACTCCTTCATGACTGGCATCCGTCACTAATGTGAATGGTAAAGAAAAATCAGGGAACTTCAAAACTGGAGGACTCATTAAAGCATCTTTGATTTTCTGAAAACCTACCTGCTAAGTTTCACCCCATGAAAATTGTACATCATCCCTCAATATATCTGTCAAAGGTGCCACTAGCATAGAAAATCTTTTCACAAATCTACGGAAAAATCCTGCCATTCCTATGAACGCACGAACACTTTTCTCGTCCTTGGGTGTAGGAAATTTTGCAATAGCCCTGACCTTCTAATCATTCACTCATACGCCTTCTTTTGAAGTGAGCTGTCCTAGATATACACTATTTTTCCTCAGGAAATCTCACTTGGCAAGTTTAATTTTCAAACCAGCCATCCTAAACCTCTTGAGAATTTCTCCAAGTGCTTCTAAATGTTCCAGTATAGAGTCCATAGCAACCAATGTATCATCCATATAAACAAACGCATTTTTCCCCAACATCCCACGGAAGATTGTGTTTACTAGCCTCGTAAATGTAATAGGACTACCTGACGAACCAAAAGGCATCCTTGTAAATTCATAGTGTCTTTACAGGATTGAAAATGCTGTCAACCTTCTACTCTCTTCAGTCAATGATACTTGCAAAAACCCTTGCATGAGGTCAGATGATGAATAAATATTCTTGCCCTCAATCTCCACAAACAAATCTGGTAAACATGCCACCGGATATCTGTCTGGAATTGTTTTCTTATTTAATTTCCTGAAATCTACACATATATGGACTGAACCATCTTTCTTTGGTACTGCTAACAATGGAAAATCAAATGGTGAAGAGCTAGGTCTAATTACACCTTCATACTCACACTTGTTAACCTCTTTTTCAACACTCTCTTATCTTAAAAGGTATTCTACACGACGGGACATATATGGGTTTTGTTCCCTTTTCTAAATGAACCTTGTATTCTAACACATATGTCAACACCAGTTTGTCTCCTTTTCTAACAATAACATCTGAGTATTCAGTTAAAACCTCATCTAACCCCTCTATGTATTCTTTGTAGTCTTCTGCACCCAAATGATTTCTAAATATCTCCCTTCTAACCTCAATTTCAGCAGCTGTAAACTCATTTTGCTTCCCCATTACCGCTACTGATTCCATTTCCATGCTCCATCCTTCCAGATCCACAACATAAGTACTTCTTTGATACCTCTTAACTGAATTATTGCAGTTTAGTGATTCCACCCACTAACTCCTTTATTTAACACCTTGTTTATAGAAATTGTATTCACTACTCCTTTAAGTTTCTCAATGCCCCCCACCACGCACACCTGTTTATTCGCTTTTATGTCCCTCACCTTTACTTTCACCATACCAATCATACCTGGTAATAAAATTATATCCTCCATTAAAACACCTTTATATATCCTTTTTCCCCTCACCATCAAGCTCAATTTCTCCCTGTAGATTATTTCTCACTGTTTCCTCGTTATCTCCCATTTCAAATATATCCCCCTCCATTTTCTCAGTACCTATATATGGGGTAAAACCCCCAGTTTCACCAACCATTATGACTCCTTTACTAGGGTATATAGAAATCCCAATCCTCCTACACGCTGGATGCCCCAGTAAAATCTTGTTTCCCAAGTTAACTCCTCTCACCACCAAAACTGATTCCTGCATTAACTGGTTCCCTAGTGAGAAACAAATATCCGTCGCTCCTGCAACATCCAGTTTATGAGCTTGGACATCGCACACTTTATTCTCTGAATGCCTTAGTTGAAACTGAGGGAACTTCGATTGATAAAAGTCAAACTCCTCTAGACTGACTGTTGCCCACATATCCACAAAAATTAGAAGACTAGATCCAGCAATGGATCCTTTCACCTCCAGCTTCCGTTCTCCTGTATCTCCCAAAAGTCCTATATGACATGAACATTTTATCCTTTCCCTTTTGTTTGTTCCGCCCTCCAAAAATTCTGTCTTTTTGGAAACTTCTTGGATATCCTTCTTGAGGAGCTTTCTTATGGCTACTTCCAAAACCCGGTTTACTGGTCTAGCATTACCCGTTTTGAGTAACAGACAAAACCACCAATTATGTGAAGGATTCTTACACATACCACAATATTTAATTTAGCAATACTTCTTAGTATGCCCCTGTCTAGTACAATTAAAGCAACGAATTTGCCCCGTATGATCTGTAGATTTTCTATCATTTTCCACTTTACATCAAAAACTATTAGAAGCAAAGTTTGATCCTCTTTGCGGGAAGTTCCTTTGGACTATTGTCGTGGTCTTAGGCATCCCGTTGAAGAATGTGCTATCTACCATTGGGAATTTCGACATGTGCTTCCTGATTTGTGAAAGGATAAGAGATTCTTCAGAAGCAGCTTCTATTGGTCTATCAAAACTGCTAACTATTTCGTCTGGTATGTCATTCAACAGCCACAAGAAATGCAGTAACTTCTGAAACTTTTCTAACGAAATAGAATCGCCATCTACCCAGTCCGAGACTCAATTTCTCTATGAAATCCGTGGTTGCATCAAACAACTGCGAGCTATAATCCACCATGGAAAGCTGTCTTTTCCTAATTTTATAAAATGCTTTCATATCCCGATCAAATGTCCACATTCATCTGCCCCATACACACCTCCTGAACTCAAAACTGCGACAGCGTTTCCCATGTCTCCCGCCAGGAACCTTCTCACCTCTGTGATTTTCTTGGTAATTAAGTGATTTCCAACACTTTCAATAAATATTTCAACTGGTGGTCTCAAACTTCCATTTACCAAGCCTGCAAAGGGTTGGATAGGCGACTTAAATGTCGTAATCCTATGAGTAAACGATTTATCTACCGATTTCCCGCTTGCCATTTTCCCTACTTTTTCCCTTCTTATTTCTGTCTAAACTAAAAGTATCTCTCACCACCGATAAAATTCGGTCTAATCTTAAAAGCATGCAATATTAAAATAGTGAAGCAAAGCACTTCTTATATACATTCCATTAACGATTATAATATGTTTTCAAGGTTAACTCACGTGATATCTCCACAAGAAAAGAAAGAAAAAAGAAGAAGAATCTCAGAAGTAAAATTCACCCTCTGATATCGTCACTGCCTGCCTCCGTGCAAAAATTGCTTACCACGCAACAGACCATTGTCTCTCTGCAGTTATCACATACCAGACTGTATTGCCCACACAGTATATACCATTTCCCACACGCACATAAGAAAGATATATTTCAATCCAAAATAACTCAATAAAAAAAAGAAAGAGGGAAGAAATTCTGAATAAACCAAAAATAAAAGAACTCGCTTTTTCTCCCCCTTCCCCACGTTATTTCCTTCAATCACTAAAATCCGCGAAACTGTAATCGCACTCTTAAACTAAGGCACACAAAATATATAATTATGTTTAAACCCGTACTAAAGCACTCGGTAAACGACTTTCAACGAGACACTAACTTGGTCAAGACTAATTCAGATAGAGGCCACTGCTTGCATCTGCGCTGAAAATGCAATCTCACAGTTTTCACCTCTTCAACAAATTACAAACCCCTCTCCTTTACTTATGCTTAAAGATCATCAAGTGATATCCTGTTTCTATTGTATTTTCATATACCTATATCCTAATCACTATCATCATTCATACATCACTCTTATGCGTGAAAAATAGTGTTTTACCACTGTCACCAAATTTATCTGTTACACAGAATATCCTACCGTTGTCTTACCTGAAGTGTTGGTAGCCCTCTCTCTCTCTCTCTCTCTCTCTCTCTCTCTCTCTCTCTCTCTCTCTCTCTCTCTCTCTCTCTCTCATGAATACTAAATACCCTACATCTAGTGTGTATAAATTAAACCGTGTTTATAAAAAAAGAATTTATTCTGTAAATCTAACATATGACAGGTTAAATGAAAAATATGTATGATAGTAGAAAATTACTGAAACACTCCCCAGACAAAATAAACAGTTTTAATATAATGATAAAGTGTGGGATTAATTCCCATTCCCATTTCAATCACTAATTATTCTCCATTCTAATATCATGTCTTTGTGTCACCAGTTCACTTAAGTGGCTATATTCTATAGTGGCCATGTCTATTTGTTGGTGGGTGTGTGCAACATCTGTGGGGAGAAACATCTCCCATAAGTACTAGAACCAACTTAGTTCACATTAACACCATTACACTACATAGAAAGATATGTTAAAAGAAATGATAGGCCACTAAAATGTTAATTTACTGTCCATCTTAACACACCCTTACAGCAGGGAACTTGGCCACTCCTCATTACACACAAAGGCACAAACCCTTCTTCACAACACACCCATATTTAGGTTCTAACCGGGCAAAGTTTCCAGAACATTCAAGACAAAATTCTGATGAACTTTTCCGCCCATGTGTCGCTGACATTCCAAGGTGACATTCATTCAGGCACCCCATGCTGAGTCCGCAGGCAACCAGGCATGCACCTAAGCGATGAATGCTGCAAAACACATCGTCACATAGTGACACATACTCACAGAAACACACACACACACAGACACACACACACACACACACACACACACACACACACATATATATATATATATATATATATATATATATATATATATATATATATATATATATATATATATATATATATATATATATATATATATATATATATATATATATATATATATATATATATATATATATATATATATATATATATATATATATATATATATATATATATATATATATATATATATATATATATATATATATATATATATATATATATATATATATATATATATATATATATATATATATATATATATATATATATATATATATATATATTATATATGAATGTCTTTTACTGTAATACCACAGTGTAATATGAATATAAGAAGGCCCATAAAACACTAATTGAACGTTGCAACCATATATTTCAACCACTTCCTTCTGTGCCCCTGTTCACTGGTAAAATATGGACAGATGAAATGTTACAGGAGTATATATACAAAGCATATGTAGGTGTGGCATTAAGTCTCCGATGGTATGCAGGCGACCACTCCCAAGAAGGAGGGAAAATAAACAATTCCCTAGTGGTTTTTGGCCTCATTAACTCCTGTTTTGCAATTCATCTGGTGGTCGTGTTTCCTGGAGCACCTGTTCGAGAAGAGGTTTAAGGATTAACCCGTCGAATTCATCTGCTTTCCAGTGTCCTCCTGACAAGTTCATTTGTTGGTATGAATGATGATAGCAGATTCCAGCATCTTTCTTTTGTGCAGACAGCTACTTTTGAAAACCAGCTCTGTCCCGCTCCAATTTATGGAATGTCCTCTATCCCTGATATGTAGAAAAATCCTTGAACTCTCCGAAGCATACCGTACCGATCTTTTGTGCTCTGTTAATCTTTGTGAGAGGGACCTGCCCGTCTCTCCCACGTAAATCTCATTACAATTGCTGCACGGAATCTTGTGAACTCCGGCTTCTTCCCCTTTTTTATTTAAGTATACGTTAATGAGCGAGCTCCCGATGGATTTGGGATAATGGAAGATAAAAGGATTGTTATACCTGAGTTGTTCTGTGGCTTTTTGGATGTTTTCGTTGTACGGAAGCTTTATTTTGTTGTTAAAATCTATTTGTTTGTTGTGAATGGGACCTTTGTAGTATATTTTATTTGCTATGTTAATAGCCTTCTCGATAATGTGTGGTGGGTAGAGCAGTAGCATTAGGTGTTGGTGGATCGTGTTGAATTCTTTATCTAGGTACCCATTTGAACATATTCTAAACCCCCTGAGGAATAAGTTGCACCCCCATGATCTTTACGTAGACATCATGGTAGCTTAAAAGATGAATATAGGAAACAGCGAAAGTGGGTTTCCTATATACTGTGGAGGCATATCTGTTCTGTTCTCTTATGATCATTACATCTAGGAACAGCAATTTCCCTTCCTTTTTCCATTCTGTTTTGAATTTTATGGTCGGAACTAGCGAATTTAGTCTATTAAAAAATTCATAAAAATCTCCCCAGCTATTGTCCCAGAAAGTAAAAATATCATCTACGTATCTAAGCCAGATCATATTGCGGGGTTTGATAGACTACAAAATTTCTGTTTCGAAATATTCCATGTACAAGTCTGCTAGAAGAGGTGATAAGGGACTGCCCATGCTACAGCCAAATTTTTGTTTGTAAAAATTACCATTGAAAGAAAACATGCTGTTAGTTACACAGAGGTTGATAAGTTTTAAAGTTTTATCTATGCCAAGAGGAAAATGGTCTTCATATGGTTGTAACTTCCTCTCTAAAAAAGACAACACGTCGGCGATGGGGACTTTAGTAAATAATGACTCGACGTTTAGGCTGAGCAATTTGATGTTATTTGAGGGGATGTTTAAACTATTAAATTTTTGTATAAAATCCTCTGCATGTTTGACATGGGATAATGAGAAGGTTCCTAGAAAGGGTGATAACAGGTCTGCGAGCCATTTTGATAATTTACACATGAAAGAGCCCCTGCTAGATATTATGGGGCGTAAAGGAATCCCATCTTTATGTGTTTTCAGGAGGCCGTAAAAATAGGGGAGAGAGGGGTTTATTACCTTGAATGTCTCTAGTAGTTCTATGTCCTTATTGCCCCCTATGGTTCTGAATGAGTTGTTAAATTGGGCAGCAATATTTGTTGTGGGATCTTTCGTTAATTTGTCATAGGTCTCTGCATCGTTTAGAAGTTCTTGAACTTTATTGATGTATGTCTCCTTGTCTAAGAGAACTATTTTCCCGTCTTTGTCAGATTTTGTGATGATGATATCCCCCCTTTTCCTTAAACTAACTAATGCATTTTGGAATCTTTTCGGGAGCGAATTTTTTTTTTTTTTTTTTTGCTCCAAGACATTTAGCAAAATGCCTTTGAGACATGCATCTTTTTTGTCATAATTGTTTTTTGCAAAATGTTTATCAAATGCAACTAGGAAATTAAGATTACTCTTGGGACCTGCTTTTAGAGCAAATGAAACCCCAAGATTTAAAACGGTCTGTTCTTCTGCAGTGAGGGGATGGTTAGAGAGGTTCAGCACATTATTGGGTAGGCCAAGCTTATTCCATGCACTGTTCCTAATCAGTCGTTTTAGTTTGTTGCGCAAATTTCTGGAGTGGGACTCACTGTTTTCAACAGCACCTGATAGCACAAAATATGAAAGATATCTGTACATACCATCATTCCTGCACATGAGGCAAAGTGATGTGGCTAGCTCACTTATTTTTCTTCTCATCACATAGATGTCTTGGTGTGTGGCATGTATTCTGTCTTGGAGGAATGTGCGGATAGAGTCCGGAAATGGGTCTGACGCCGATGTCCAACACGTGAAGCCATACATTTTGGGAGAAACTTGTTCCTGTAGGCATTCTTGTAGAAGATTTTTCTGATTCTTCCTCTTGTGTAGCCCATGTACTAGTCGTTCATACCGTCTAAAGATGTACTTAACAGCTGGGTTGAAGCCGAAAATCTGGTGTAAACTGTGATGTTCCATAATGGGCAAAAATGAATGTCTTTTACTGTAATACCACAGTGTAATATGAATATAAGAAGGCCCATAAAACACTATTTGAACGTTGCAACCATATATTTCGAGCACTTCCTTCTGTGCCCTGTTCACTGGTAAAATATGGACAGATGAAATGTTACAGGAGTATATATACAAAGCA
>NC_089765.1:48379409-48391909 GCF_040412425.1 Macrobrachium rosenbergii | reverse complement strand
AAGGAGACCAAGATTTCTGTTGTTTAGAGTTCAAGAGAGCAAAAAACTTGAAAAATTTAATATGAAAATAGACTAATTTTTTGAAAATTTGAACGTAATTAGGAAAGCATAAAAAAGTGAAACTGGCTAATTTTGTTTTTATTCCAAACTATGTAAGACCAGAAATACATTAGGTATCAGCTAGAATGTGGGCAAGATTATAGAAATTTTCAACGCAAGGAGGTGGAATTTTTTTGACAGATCCTTCAGAAAGTGGACATAAATAATAGCTAAGTTTCGTATTACGAAAGATAATGGTTATAGCATAGTGAATGTCTGATTGGATTCAGTTTTATATACAAAGATATTCGAGGCAAAATGAATTGGTATCATACTTTAGTAATTCGCAAGGTATGGGAGCTGATGTTTCAGATGTTTTTAATTCAGTGGCCCAGGTGGGAGTTGGGATGGGCCTTAGATAACGAATATTTTCATTTCAACGTGTCATAGATTATAGAAATTTATTACTTAAGGATAAGTTCACAGTACCACAAATACTCGGTTATAAAAATTAGGAAGCTTATAGTAGTTTTGAATTTGGTAGGACCCATACTGTGGAAATTCGGAATTCAAGAGAAATTCAAGATAAAAAAATTAAGTAACTTAACTTAAAATTTTCAATTCCTGGGTGGCTCAAATTATATTGAAACTTAGATGACTTAGATCACAGATATTTTGAATTTATAAGGAAACTAGAAAATCACAATTTTGAAAACAAGTCTGCCACAGGTTACAGAGACAAGGAACTCAAGGGACGAACTCAGATTATGGAAAATCTCCTATTTGTCCTTTAACACAAGTCTTTTAGAATTAACGACTCAGGCTTTTCAATTCAACACAGGTCAACATATTCAGGTCTTCAATGGCACTTTTGCTTTCAGGGATTGGAATTCTTAAGACTCCCGCTATACAAGTAATTCATAAAATTATAATTTTTTTTACGTAATTCTATATCATGTCAGATCGTTTAAAATATATTTTCCTCATATTTTATCTCTCTCTCTCTCTCTCTCTCTCTCTCTCTCTCTCTCTCTCTATGTGTGTGTGTGTGTGTATACAATATATATTTTTTTTTAATCTTTAGTGGTCTTCCGTTCACTCCTAGCTTGCTCGTTGCTCATTCGCTATGAGAGAGAGAGAGAGAGAGAGAGAGAGAGAGAGAGAGAGAGAGAGAGAGAGAGAGAGAGAGAGAGAGAGAGAGAATATCCTATGAATATTTTATATATATATGTTTTCATCCTTGTGTGGTGAGAGTTACCTCATCCAGGCCCTCCTGTTTTAATGGTATACGCTTTGGAAGAGCAATAAAACTCATGTCTAATTTTCTCTCTTCTCTCTTTCTGCGTCTGTCTCCACCCCAGTCGTAACCCACGAACATCACCTGACAACTAGGTACATAATACACTATTCAGCTCAACATAAGCACACTAGATTTTTAGGGAATTTGCCCACCCGTCCCTCCTAGTCTAGTTCAGAGACCGAACACGGATAATCCAGTTGTGAGTAAAACTTGCAATCACTTGTGCTACGAAGCCACATGGAGAGAGAGAGAGAGAGAGAGAGAGAGAGAGAGAGAGAGAGAGAGAGAGAGAGAGAGAGAGAGAGAGAGAGGTTTGAAAAATAACTCATCAATCTGTTAGCTTTTACTTAAATAGTGACAAACGCGGTACCACCTAAGCTATGAGGCCAGAGAGAGAGAGAGAGACAGAGACAGAGAGAGAGACTTGAGAAAGCAGCAGCGGGTCAGTAGGTCACAATAGGTCACGGTGTGCAGAAGAGTAAACAAGTGAATAGAGTTATGTTTCATTTCATTCATGTTGCGAAGAGAGTTTGCATGAATGCTGGAAGCTATATTTTCTTTCATTGCAGATGTCGAGGTACTGGACTAGCGTGGACTACATGGAAGGTAGACTTCTGAATTAATTAAAGTTCATTTCAAATATTATATTTTATTCTGTCCTAATACTGACCATTGGCCAAAACCTTTCCATTAAATCTTCTATTTTTCAATTCTCGTCTTTCCTCATTCTGCGTTCATTCCCTTCTCTCATTTTGTGTATTACTCTTCGGATTTTATTTTATATTTTTCAGCTTCCCTTCATACTTTGTTTTCCTCCTCCCATACTGGCCAATCAAGGGCGTTTTTTCTCTCCCCTGAATTTTCCTCTGACAAAATCCAGTTCGAATGATTTCTAACGAATCTATAGATTTCCACCAAATTTTCCATTTTTTTCGTGTTCTCTTAGAATAATTATCTTTTTAAAATATTACACAATGTACACAAACATTGTGTAATATATAATATATATATATATATATATATATATATATATATATATATATATATATATATATATATATATATATATATATATATATATATATATATATATATATATATATATATATATATATATATATATATATATATATATATATATATATATATATATATATATATATATATATATATATATATATATATATATATATATATATATATATATATATATATATATATATATATATATACATATGTATATATATATATATATATATATATATATATATATATATATATATATATATATATATATATATATATATATATATATATATATATATATATATATATATATATATACATATATACATATATATATATATATATATATATATATATATATATATATATATATATATATATATATATATATATATATATATATATATATATATATATATATATATATATATATATATATATATATATATATATATATATATATATATATATATATATATATATATATATATATATATATATATATATATATATATATATATATATATATATATATATAATCAAAAGACGTCCTTTAATATCAATTGCTCTACCTCGGTAATAATATATTTTCATATATGTTACTGAAGGGGAATTTTTAGTTGATAATAAGTCCACCGTCCCGTGAGGTCGAACCAGCGACGGACGAGGACTCAGGACTACAGGGACGCACTAACCCATTCGGCCACATGGGTTAGTGCGTCCCTGTAGTCCTGAGTCCTCGTCCGTCGCTGGTTCGACCCCACGGGACGGTGGACTTATTATCAACTAAAAATTCCTTCGGTAACATATATGAAAATATATTATTTCCGAGGTAGAGCGAATTGATATTAAAGGACGTTTGTAGCTTTCTGATTGTATATGAATCACGGTGATGTGATAAATAGTCATATATATATATATATATATATATATATATATATATATATATATATATATATATATATATATATATATATATATATATATATATATATATATATATATATATATATATATATATATATATATATATATATATATATATATATATATATATATATATATATATATATATGTATATATATATATATTTATTTATGTGTGTGTGTGTGTGTGTGTGTGTGTGTTTACCCAGTCGAGAGTAAATCTCATTGCTTACCTTTTGCTAAAAAGTCGAAAAGTCTCATCTATTGGTAGCTTGATAGTGACCGCATCAAAAAGGGTACTGGCAGTGTACATTCGTACATACACACACGCATTCTCTCTCTCTCTCTCTCTCTCTCTCTCTCTCTCTCTCTCTCTCTCTCTCTCTCTCTCTCTCTCTCAGGTCTACAGCGAAACAAGCTTTACCCAAAATAATTCACTTGACAATAATCTAACATAACTGGATTGCAAGAAGTTAAGAGATAAAATAAAATGGAATACCAATATTCACCAACCAATCGAACATATTAAAGACCATCATATTCAACTAATTATTCTTTCTGCCTAGTTACTCTACAATAGGTCAAAATAAGTCAAAGTTCAGCATATTCCTGATGAGTACATTTTCACCCCTTCCTTAGCAAAACATCTGAAGAAGTCAAATAAAACCCTTGTTAAAGAAATGCATAAAAATTAAGGTATGGGAATTCCTCCCGTGTTACTTATAAAGTACACATAATGTAATAAATGCCTGACATATGTGAGATATATGTTAAATGAAAAGAACAATCTACAGTTTGGGAAATCTAAAATGTTTCTTACCTCTAAACAGCAATGTTCACAATTCTTAATTGACAGGTCTCGAACCACAGTATCTTCACCAAAGACTTCTATTAATATTCGGTGTTGATCTTCGAATGACAATTTGTGTGATAACTAAACCCTTCACACCCTGGGATTCTGCCCCCAAAAAACACACCTACAAACGCATTTTCCGTAACCTGGACATTTCCAGCTAACACACTCACAAAGTCTTGTAGCTAGGCAGGGATGTTCTCATGTCTCGAGAATATCTGATGTATTTAACACATATACAATTCTCTAATTAGGATGTATGTCAGACAGCAGCTAAACTTTCTCTCAAGGTTCTTCCCAATGCTTTAGCCACACTTATTAATAAAAAAATCTACTGTGTATTGTAATTTATGAAATACTTGTGACCTATGAGCTTTCACACAACATACACACACACACACACACACACACACACACACACACACACACACACACACATATATATATATATATATATATATATATATATATATATATATATATATATATATATATATATATATATATATATATATATATATATATATCTATATATCTATATATATATATATATATATATATATATATATATATGTGTGTGTTGACAAGTACACATATGTACTGTGTTGAGAGTCTAAAGGTGTTTGAAAATTGGGACTTATTAAGGAAAGCCTGAGAAGGTGAAAGAAGGCTAAACTTTTTTCACTTTCAAAACCTGTAAGGTTAGAACTGCAAGAGGGCTCAGCTAGAGGGTGGGAAGGATTATAAAAATTTTCAATGCAAAGAGGGAAAATTTTATTGAAAGATCCTTCGGAAAGTGGACATAAATATTAGCTAGGTTTTCTATTATGAAAAATAGTGGTTATAGTATGATGGAAGCCTGATTTGAATAAATTTTATATAACAAAGATATTTGATACAAAATGGATTGATGTCATAGTAATTCCCAAGATATGGGAGTTCATGTTTAAAAAATTTTTAATTCAGTGGACCAGGTGGGAAGTAGGGATGGGCCTTAGAATGTAAACTTTCACCCTGTGACGTCATAGGTAATGGAATTTCTTATTCAGGGAGAAGTTCACGGTATCACAAATACGCGGTATCAAAATTAGGAAGTTCATAGTAGTTTTGAATTTGGGAGGACCATATTGTGGAGATTTTGAATTAAAGGAAGACTTAACTTACAGAAGGGAAATTGTCACTGAAAAGGCGCCTTGGATTATGGAGATTTTCAACCTCCAAGGTTGGTTCAGAATATGGAAGCCTTTTTTACCCAAGTGTAACTCAATTTACACAATCTATGAATTAAAGATTACTTAGACCATAGATATTTTGAGTTTATTACGCTCTTAGAAAATCAAAATTTCGCAATCAAGTCTGTCACAGGTTACAGAGATAAGGAACACGAGGGGAGAACTCAGATTATGGAAAATGCTCTATTTGTCCTTTAACCCAAGTCTTTTGGAATTAATGACTCAAGCTTTTCAATTCAACACAGGTCAACACATTTAGGTCTTCAAGGGCACTTTAGCATTCTGGGACTGGAATTCTTAAGACCCCCGGCATACACAAAATTCCGAAAATTGGCATTTTTGCCGTAATTGTGCATAATTTCAGGTCGCTTTAAAATTACCGAATGTTTCAATTGGCATTTTTGCCATAATATATGCATAATTTCATATATATATTTAAAATGTACTCATTATGTTTCATATATATATATATATATATATATATATATATATATATATATATATATATATATATATATATATATATATATATATATATATATATATATATATATATGATAATGTGAGATTATATGTATGTTTTGATTTGATGTCTATGGTTTTGAGATGTCTTTATTTCTTACAGATGACTCTTGTGTTCTGTATTTTGATATAATTTTCAGCTATTTCATACATTTTGAGGTGACTTTGCAATGTATAACCATTGATGTTTATAACACACTGTGTTAGTTAAAGTTTGAGTGCTGTAGAGAGAGGGAGATATTTTTGAACCATTATCAGGTCGCTACATCCTGTATTGACAGAGCTCTTTGGGGCGAAAGCAGAAAGGCGAGGGCCACTTTGCTTATCTTGATGAATTGACAGGCCTCGGCCAGAATGCTTTACTATATGTTTATCATGTGTGTCTGTTCCATAGTTATTAACTTTGCCTATGCCTATTATGTTTTCATAATCTGAGTAGAAAGAATGAAGAACTGAGAGAGATGAAGTTGACACGCTGAAAAGAGGTTTCTCCCGTCGTTTGCAAATTAACTGTCCGTGTACACAAGTGTAAGGGAAATGTCAATCATACAGATGAGAGCTCTGGTATATTTTCTTCTGAGCCTTAGAATTCTCTGTGTGTATTCTTTGTGTATTCTGCTGAAGAAGAATAAGGTGTTCTGTGTATTCCCTATGTGTATTCTTTGAGTATTCCAGGAGGGCTTGAAGATAAAAGAGGAGTACCAAATGAAAAACAGTTAGCTGGGCAAAAGGGGTTACTAGCATAAGGTTCTCTCTCTCTCTCTCTCTCTCTCTCTCTCTCTCTCTCTCTCTCTCTCTTCTCTCTGCTCATTATAGGGTGTAAATTTGGGTCATTCTCCCGCTAATGTTAGTAATTTTGTGAGATACTTAAGATATTGGTATTTTACAAGCATTGTGGAAAGTGTATAATGGTGTACCAATTGTAAAAGGTAATGTGATGTTTACTGGTTTTTATTATGTTAAGAGATAAAGTGATGTTTTAAGTAAAAGAGAGTTATTATTTTACTAAGAGGTGAGTGTACTCTCTTTAATAGTGAAGACTTGGATTTAGTTGTTCAGATTTATGCCTAAAACTTGAGTGAGTTCTAATGTGTCTTGCTGCTACTATATTTTACTAAGTGCAAATAATTGTGACTTGGCAATGTCGTCTTTGAGGAAGTTTTAGAAAGACGTGAGTTTAGCTTTTTTTTTTTAAAGTGAAGGTAATCTTTTGAAAGATTAATGTAATCTTTAATCATATTTTGTCTTAGTGAAATTGCCGTTGGTATATTTCCATTTTTAGCATATTTCATTCTTATGTGTTTGTGTTTTCATATTAGTCACACAAGTTGAAATGTTTATAATTTCACAATATTTACCCAGAGTTCTGTGTTGGTGATTACTTAGAGTTTTGTTGATGTTAATTTACATTGTTAAGATTTCAGTACTTACTTATTATTGAGGTTTCAGTGAATACCTGTATTGACTCCCATTCATTAATGTTTTAGTGAACACTTAGGCTAATTGCAGATGCTCTGATTTGTATCTAAAACTTGTGTGAAAGTTAATGGTTTGAATTTTACTTAACCAAATTGCTTTCTTGATAAATTAAAGTTTTGTGAATTAATCTTGACTAAGAAATACTTAAACCTCACACTGTTGTCAAGTAATAGTAAATATTTTTGAGACTGTGAACTCTGCTATAAATTTTGAACTTAGAAATAAATTTGTATGTTTAAAGTTTTAAAAGCACAGTGTTTCATTTTGACCACCAGTGATTAGAGAAATTAATGAATATGTACAAGGTAAGTGAAATATCTGTCTAGTTCCCCTTTATCAAAGTGAAATAGAACCAGGGAAACCGTTATAGTGTTTGATGAAGTGATGCCCATTTTCCACAAGTTTGTTTATAGCTTATTAGTTGTTACCTCACCCATAACTTGATAAAGTTAGATTGATTTTTCCAAGTGATAAGCAAGTTTTAATTCATCACTGTACCTTTAGAGTATTCAGTCTTAATATTTTTGTTATGAGGTTTCAAGTGTCTGGCTGAAGTGAGGTAACTTTTGGTCTTATTAATTGTGTAATAACCAGGTACTTGATCACTTCATGACAAAATATATATATATATATATATATATATATATATATATATATATATGTATGTATATGTATATATATATGTATATGTGTATGTATATATATATATATATATATATATATATATATATATATATATATATATATATATATATATATATATATATATATATATATATATATATATATGTATGTATCTGTATATATTGTATATATATACATACATAAATATATATATATATGTATATATATATATATATATATATATATATATATATATATATATATATATATTGTGTGTATGATGTATGTATCTGTATATATTGTATATATATACATACATAAATACAGACATATGTATGTATACATATATATACATTTTATATATACATGTATGTGTGTGTTTCTCTATTAAGAAATGGTTCCAGTTCGTTATCTACACTTTTCGGCTAGGGATAATATGAAAAAATTTATGCTCGCTCAATATGTTGCCTTATACTGAGTGTAAATCAGAATACCCAATGTTCTTAAATCTTTGGCTGAGCCATAGCTTTACATTAAATATAAAAATATACACGAATACAAACTTCCACTACACTTTTGTGCTTGATGAATATTTTTATGGAAATTCTTGTTTCATTTATTATTATTATTATTATTATTATTATTATTATTATTATTATTATTATTATTATTATTATTATTATTATTATTATTATTATTATTATTATTATTATTATTATTATTATTATTATTATTATTATTATTATTATTATTAAATGCGTGAGGTTGAGTAGCTTTCGCGAGGTCTTATCTGGAGAGGTGACTGATCTAAGTTCGTTGCAGGTATATTATCCATGTATTAGATCACGCATACCTGCAGTCACATTTCTGAATATCAGTTGCAAAAAATTGCTGTGGTAACAGATACGGTATCTCTGAGGATAGCTAAGTACAACGATAGAACGATTATTGTAATATTAATAAGGTACTGTATGATGAATATACAGTAATTACCTGATATGGAGATAATGATACTAATAGCTACCATCTACGACTACAATAATCTCACTGGTTACAGAGCTGTTTAAGTATAGATTTTTCGTTTAAAAACGGCAAACTTCTATGGGATATTAACACCACGTTTAACTATCAAACGCCTCATGCGTAACAACATATTGACATATTATATGATGGAACTGAAAAAACAATCTAAGATATTTCCGCCATCTTTGATGACAGAGGTATAATAATAATAATAATAATAATAATAATAATAATAATAATAATAATAATAATAATAATAATATCATTGAACATCCCTTACCACCCTGAGATCAATGAGCGTATTAATCTCGTGCGCCAAATGGATTTAAAAATAAGTCCTCTATGGCATTAAATGTATTGCGAGAATAAACAAGAAGTTCCCGTCGCATTACCATGGAAATTTATTTGACTTGTGTTGCTTTTGAAGTGTATTGCTTCAATATGTTGTCTAATTACCATAGATTGTATTGATATGTGCGAATAGTAAATTACAAGGGTGGTCAACATACTCTTCTTCTGGTTATACTTCTTTTTAATTTCGATTGAATTTGTACCCCTGTTTATGGAACAACTGTTGGTACTATCTTCATCTGTTCTTAAAGAAGGTGTTGCCTGTATGGCTATTGTTTCAGACTTCCACCTATACTGTATTTTCGAATATTAAGGTTTGAATTCATTCGTTTGAGAATATCCTTAAGCACACTTTCTCCTCCTTTTGCCAATTAGTATTAGCAGCAGTAGAACCAAACATTAAAGCGCAAACAAGATAGAAATGAGGTTCACTATCCTTGGGACGGCTCTCCTTCCTTTTGTCAAGTAGTACTAATAGCAGCTGTAGTAACCAAGCCAACTGTAAAACCAAACTGAAACGAGGTAGAAATTGGGTTCATTAACCTTGGGATGGCTCTTCTTCCCTTCCGTCAAGTAGTAGCAGTAGTAGTAGTAGTAACAGTAGTAGTAGTAGTAGTACCAAAACCAACAACCTAACAAAGAAAAACGAGATAGAAATGGGGGGTTCTATTATCCCTGGAACGGATCTCCTTCCATTTTGTAAATTAGGAGTAGTACTAGTAATAGTAGTAGTTCCAAAACAACAACAAAAAAAACAAACACAGACGAGATAGAAATTGGGATTCGTTGTCCTTGGAATGGCTCTCCCTCCCTTTTGCCAAGTGGTAGTCATAGTAATTGTAGCAGTAGTACAAATACAAAAACAAAACAAACAGAAAGGAAACAGAAATGGGAGTTCAGTTTCCTTAGAACGGCTCTCCTTCCCTTTAGTCAGGTAGTTGTAGTAGTAGTATAGTAGTAGTAGCAATAGTACCAAAAACAACAACAAAACAGACAGAAACGATATAGAAATGGGGGGCGGGGTTCATTATCCTCTGGACGGCTCTCCCTGATTCCAATCAGATTTGCCCACCAAATCCAGATCTCAAATATGAACATTCCCAAGACAAAGGACTTTCATCCCGGGAAGAAATAGGATCCACGACAATTCCTGTCTTGTATTTCGGAGTAAGAAGATTCCTCAATAGGAAAATAGGATTAGGATTGGTGATTCCTTTCTCTGAATAAGGCCAATGGACCGTTACTAACCGTTATTTGGAGATGGGTAGTTGCTGTTTCCTGTGTTGTATAACGGTCTGATATTACTCGTTATGTTTTGTGTGCATGTGTGTGTCCTTTTTATAGGAGACGGCTCACTCCTGTTACAGCTTCTCTCTCTCTCTCTCTCTCTCTCTCTCTCTCTCTCTCTCTCTCTCTCTCTCTCTCATGCGTGACTGCAAGCTCATACCCAAGGAAATACGTACCGTGCTTTACTAGATTGAATTAGAATGCTTTAAGTTCAAGTTTGTTTTATTTTTATTTGGCGATTTGTTATGCATTTCCTATTTTTTAAGAAATTTCTAGAGAAGGTTTGGTTTTATTGTTAAATTGGTTACATTTGTGTTACTCAGTAATATTTGCAGCCATATTGTACGCCTTTTACTAAAAAAGCGAACGAAGCATTGACAGTATTATAAAAGCTACAGGGCCGCTACAGAGTAATCCATGCACACCAGTGCATGAAAGCATTTATGAGGTATTTCCTCTCTCTCTCTCTCTCTCTCTCTCTCTCTCTCTCTCTCTCTCTCTCTCTCTCTCTCTCTCTCTCTCTCTCTCTCTCTCAGTGGATCGTTTCCACCCTTCTTCTTATTCCTGAAGTCTTCACCTCAACTCATTTCTGTCTCCAGCAAAAGAATCACTCAACACAAATTCCGGCGCGCTTCCGGTTGCACCTGCATCTCGATCCAACATGGCGTCTTGTTTCCTGCAAGCAAAATCGTCCTTTTGTTTCCTGCTGTGAGACGGATGGGCTTCCTGGCCCATACTCAGCAAAGTGGCGTCCATTTCCGGCAGATGGAGTAAACGCTTGACTTCTCTTCTTCCGTTTTTTACCTGAATACTTTTGTCTGGGTTCTTGTATACGTGACTTCGTCGGCTCTGCATTACTGTTGTTATTACGGAAGCCTGTTTATTTTCCTTTTTTATATTTTGCTTTTATGCAGTTATTAGATTTTCTCTCGGCTCTGCATTACTGTTGATAAGAAAGTTTGCTGATTTTCTTTTTTTTTTTTTCGCTTTTATGTATTCATTAGGTTTTCTACTTAAGGAAGCATTTTAGGTCTTATAAAATATTCAACAGTGGATTTTACTTTTAAATAAATTGGTTGCATGGCTATTCATTTCACTGCCATAGTCTTTATACATGAATGAAAACTAAACTCAGAATATTTAAAAGATCATGAATGCTGATTAGAACAAGAAATTTTACTCTTTGAGGAAATTAAATTCATGGCTGACCAATCCTCTGTGACTTTCTAATGTATAGCTGGAAACAAAACTGAGAATAGTTAAATAATCATAAATGGTAATTAGTCATTCCTAAATCCAATCTAGTTTCGGGCGTTTCGAGACTCAAACTCCCTTTCTGAAGTGTTGTCTTAAAACGTCCTCCTTACGAAAGGGCTGTTTTCCAGGCTTAAGATCTAGGCACGATCTATTAATAAACAATGCATTAGGATTACATGGACAGATAAGTGTTCTTTATTTGCTATGTAAATAAGAATTTCTCACATGTGGGAGGATGTAAAGGCCGCAAAGCTTATAATATTAACTGTTACTTTTGTAATGTATTTTTTTTCAGAGGTAATTTTGACTTGGTCATTAATGTTACTTTTTGTTTGTAAATTTTAAGGGGTTGCAAAAATAATTTCACGGGCCTCTTAATTTATACAAATCAACATTACTTTTTGGTTTTATTTTCTTATGGGCTTCAAAAGTAATTTCACAGATTTTTTATTTATATATAAGTATCAACAATACTTTCTAGCTTTGTTTTTTTTTTTTTGGGGGGGGCTGCAGAAATAATTTCATATGTTTTTTCATAAGTTTCAAATCAATCTTTACATTTCAAAAGAATATTTTCATTA
>NC_089765.1:48371909-48374409 GCF_040412425.1 Macrobrachium rosenbergii | reverse complement strand
GGAGTCCATCACTTTTCTCAGTGTGTGCGCTGTTTCTAATAGTATTTTTGTCAATCAGCGTCAAGTCTTGTCTATTGGCACGTATCACCCTATCTGTTTTGATACCATAGTCCCAAAGGATCTTTGCCTGATCGTTTTCTATCACTTCCTCAGGTTGGTGTTCGCACCACTTATTACTACAAGTTAGTTGGTGTTTCTTGCACAGGCTCCAGTGGAGGGCTTTGTTATTATTATTATTATTATTATTATTATTATTATTATTATTATTATTATTATTATTATTATTATTATTATTATTATGTATTCTGAAAATCTCTATCTCAGTGCTGAAACATAAAAATGAAAATTAGAATATGCCATGTTTACCCCAGCCCAGAATTATTACTATTATTATTATTATTGTCATTATTATTATCATTATTAAGCTGACGTTTATTATTATTGTTATTATTATTATTAAAGCTGACTTATATGTAACAAGCCTAAAGTTAAATGATTTGCAATGCAAGTTTCCAAATCATATAGATGAAGAATAAATCTAAGTATGTCTTCAATCTTTTTATTATACCTGATGGCAAAGTCAGACAGACAGACGAACAGACAAACCGGCCGAAAAAGGTCTTCCAACTGTACGCACCAAATGATACTAAAAATCACTTTAAGATATTTGAAAGTGAATGTGGCCGTTTAGGCTGCATGTCTTTTTATATAAAAAAAAAAATATGGAATTCCCTATGGAAAATATTTGAACGTGAGTGTTTATGTTGCACATAAATAAATTACATTGTGAACTGGTCATGGAAATGAATGCTAGTTTTTATTTATTTTTTTTTTTTTGGGGCAAAATTTGAGGAATGCCTTTATGTAAATATTTCGCATTAAAGTTACACACATGCACATGAACAGGGGCATAGTATTGTTCTGTAAAATAATTTTCAAGATGAATGTGTGTATACACTATAATTCACAGCGTAAATGCAGGTATAAATTCAGATTAATTTCCTATAAAGTGACGAGGGTGGGGTGGGGGGTGGGGTTAAGTGGACAGAGTTATATGCCCTCAGTATGGTGAGACTTTAAATCGCCTGCATAAATTATCAGTAATGATTATATGCCATCGATCACTCTTGATAAAATTTTTTTTGCACTGTAGGTTTATAGAGGTAAAATGATAACCCCCGATCGTTCGTTTTAGACTGAGCCAGTCCTGTGCTGGCACGGGCTCTTGCTCTTAAAAAGATAATAACCCCTTTTTATGGTCAACACTGATATGATGTGTGAGGGATAGTTCCTCGTTGGGCGAATGGGTTCCGTTCTCAGCCAGCACTCTGCTGGCCGCGAGTTCGAATCTGCGACTGGCCCATGGAGAATAAGAGGAATTTATTTCTGGTGGCAGAAATTCATTTCTCGCTATAATGTGGTTCGAATTCCACAATAAGCTGTAGGTCCAGTTGCTAGGTAACCAATTGATTCTTCGCCACGTAAAATAAATCTAATCCTTCGGGCCAGCCCTCTCTAGGAGAGCTGCTAATCAGCTCAGTGGTCTGGTTAAACTAAGGTATACTTATTTGTAGAATTCAGCCTCTTTTGCTCTTCGTTTAAGTGAATTCCAGTAGAATCAGGGGAAACACAATCGTCTTTCTTTTAGAATCTGCTTTTAAATAAGAACATTATTTTCTGATCCTTCCTGATGTAGGTATTATTATAATAAAGCCTACGATGATGCAGATGGTGGCTTATACTGTAACCAATTTATGAGCGGACTCCGAGCCCATTTGCGGCTTTGCCAGATCCTTCTGACCATTTTAATCCATACCTGGTTTGACCTCTTTAATCTATGGGCAGACTACGATAACGAGAAAGGGTAGTTTAAATCCCTCGTTAAAGCAGATTTGAATGGTCAAAGTATATAATCCTTTAATTTCATGCAGCACTTTACGAAATGATTCCTTGCAGCCACCAAACCCAATATTCTCCTTCACTTGTAAAACTTTGTCTATCGTCGGAATTTCTTTCCTTGCATAAAAAGCCAATACAGTTCGCCGTTTAACGCATCGATCGAAATCGTCCACATTTGTTACGGTTTTTTATCTTTTCCTTTTCTTTTCCCTAAAAACCAGCTCTCCAAATTCTTCTTCCGTTTCTTTAGCTTCCTTACAAATCTGATGCAAAGTAGTTTTTGATATCTTCGTTGCATCTGCGGCACGTTTGACTGCTTGATTGATGCCAAACTTTGAAATTCCATTTTCTTTTTCCCATTTAAAAAACTGGTACACATTGTATGCCATTTCGCGTTCTTCAGGACGAAGGACACGGCGTGGGGAACTCTCCATGGTGTTTACGGAAGCTTGCTGTGCGAGACAAGGAATACGGAAGATTATCTCGACCCATTTTATACGATTTGACTAAGGGTCTCAGTGATCTGACCCAAGTGAAGAAGTGGCAGCAAGTTTGCCAGATCGCCAAGTTTGTCATTTTTCTTCCCTTCTCTTAGTGAAGC
>NC_089765.1:48349409-48361909 GCF_040412425.1 Macrobrachium rosenbergii | reverse complement strand
GAAATTTCACAACTTGTCAATAGCGCACGTCATCGCTGATATCATCCAACTCTGCAGCCCAAATGATGTCATTTTTATGATTTGGCTTCCTGACTGTGTAAATGAAGAATTCATCTGATGCGGCAACATGGAGAAAGTCAGCTTCATCCCAATCTTTAACAAATGAACCACAAAACCATGTACGGTCTTCTCTCTGTTGCTGAGTGGTGTTGGGCTTGCTGATAACATGAAATGGCCTGATACCAGATTTTTTCAACTCACGATATACAGCAGTATAGCTTCTCTTCTTTCCCCTTTTTGTTTCTAGTTCAAGCGCCAATTTACATAAAGACTTTCTTGGTCTACCCACTGCCTCAGCTATGATGTCTTTTGACTCCTGAGAAAGGACTTCAGGCCTTTCAAGATTCTCATTCTTTTCGCAATGACAGTCATATGGACTTTTGTTCCAGTTTCTTTTAACAAAGGATTCATCTCTTTTAATGTATTCAGCTATCCAGGAACATGAAATGAAGGATGCGCCAGCATCCCTGACCTCTATGAAGGTTGTAGCCCGGATTCGGTCAATCCATCTGATTTCCTCCGAGTCGTTAGCCATGGCTGTGTCTAACTCCGCCACACAGTCTGCCAATACAAGAAATGTAAAATGAAAAATAGCTTAATAGAAATTTAAAATAATGTACTTGGAGATAGGCTATACCAGAAAATTTCATAACTTTCCATTTGTCCTGTGGAGGGGGTGCTCTAATTTCGAATTATACATAATATATATATACTAATATATATATATATATATATATATATATATATATATATATATATATATATATATATATATATATATATATATATATATATATATAACTGACAGTCTACGGCGGTGCTCTAATTGGTTATTTTTCATTAAAAGGGAACCTGTCTGGACTGACAGATGATAAAGTACGATGTATGGTCAGCTAATTGCCTTTTCTCAGCCTTCTTTTGATTATTGTTTATATATTTTTTAGTTTCTCTTTGCTCCTTTTCTGACAGCTTTTCATCTTAAATAAAGAACTATTTCTCACCAACTTCATTCTCATTTTTAAGAATAAATCATGAAAAGTAGACACCTGTCGCTATTCCTTTCAATGTCTAAATTCTTTATGTAAACAAGAGCCCTCGAAGGCTTTTTACATCTGATAGGGATACTTGGTGGCATTCATTCATTCACTCATTCATTTATTAAAGCACTCATTCATTCATCTATTCATTTATTCATTTACTAATTCATTCATTCATTTATACATCTTCATTCACTCATCGCTCATTTATTTATTTATTCATTCATTCATTTATTCATTTATTCATTCACTCATTCATTCATTTATGCATTCATTCAGTCCGAAAATAAATCAGTGGTAAAATAGGGAAGTATGGAAGTAATTCTGAAGGAGTCTCCTTGCTTGTTGACTATAATTAAATCAACAAGAAAGTAATGAAATGATAAAAATTTAGATAATTTAGCGAATCAGGACTAAATCTGAAATGCCAAAAGACAAAATAAAAATATAGAGCAAAATGGAGAAAAGGACTATCGTAAAATACTACAAATGTTACCAATGAAAAAAGACAACAAACCTACAAAACATGTAAAAAAAAAAGCAAATACACAACAATTAAGAAATATCTCAGGACAAATTAACGCAAGAACGACGCTCAGAGCTTAAAAGAAAAAGGACCTCTCTCTCTCTCTCTCTCTCTCTCTCTCTCTCTCTCTCTCTCTCTCTCTCTCTCTCTCTCCGTGTAGCCCTCTGGGTAAAATAACAATTAAGACAAGAGTCTTGTCCTGGGGTTCTCCGTGCTGTCCCAGTCGTTAGTTTAGGGTCCCCAAGTTATCTTGACGAGAGAGAGAGAAGAGAGAGAGAGAGAGAGAGAGAGAGAGAGAGAGAGAGATGCATCTCGGGAGTAAAGATGATTTCAGAAGGTAAATTAAGATGGTTTAGTTCTTATCTTCCTGTGGACTGTCTGAGACGTGCCTGGATTTTAGTGTTGTTTGTCATTTATGTAGTCTTTTTCATGCGTACTTTATCTTACCGACACGTCATATACAACATACAGACATACACACGCACACACACACGCTACGTGTGTGTGTGTGTATATTATATATATATATATATATATATATATATATATATATATATATATATATATATATATATACACACACACACATACACAAACACACACACACACATATATATATATATATGAATTTCTTTTCCTGTAATACTACAGTGTAATATGAATATAAGAAGGCCCATAAAACACTATTTGAACGTTGAAACCATATATTTCGGGCACTTGTTTCTGTGCCCCTGTTCACTGGTAGAATATGGACAGATGAGATGTTACAAGGGTATATATACAAAACATAAAGGTATGGCTTTAAGTCTCCGATGGTATGAGAGTGACCGTTTCCTAAGAAGGAGGAGATGACCAAATCCCTAGTGGTTTTTGGCCTCATTAGCTCCCGTTTGGCGACGGATCTGGAGGTCTCGTTTCTTGGGTCATCTTCTTCAGGAGGGGTCTGAGGATTAGGGCGTCGATGTCGTCCGATTTCCAATGTCCTCCTGACAGGTTCATATTGTTGGTTTGATTGATGATAGCAGATTCCAGCATCTTTGTTTTGTACGGAGGGCTACTTTTGAAAACCAACTCCGCCCCACTCCAGTTTATGACATGTCCTGTATTTCTGATATGTAGAAAAATCCCCGAACTCTCCGAAGCGTAACGTACTGATCTTTTGTGCTCTCTTATTCTTTGCGAGAGCGATCTACCTGTCTCGCCTACGTAAATGTCACTACAATTGCTACATGGTATCTCGTAAACTCAGGCTTCTTCCCCTTTGTTATTTAAGTATACATTAATGAGCGAACTCCCGATGGATTTGGGATAATGGAAAATGAAGGGATTGTCAGACCTGAGTTGTTCAGTGGCTTTTGGATGTTTTTTCGTCATATGGAAGCTTTATTTTGTTGTTGAAATCTATTTGTCTGTTGTGAGTGGGACCTCTATAGTATATTTTATTCGCTTTCTTAATAGCCCTCTCGATAATGTGTGGTGGATAGGGCAGTTGTGTTAGGTGTTGGCGGATCGTGTTGAATTCTTTATCTAGGTACTCATTCAACATATCCTAAGTCCTCTGAGAATAAGTTGCACCCTACCATGATTTTTACGGAGACATCGTGGTAGCTTAAGAAATGAATGTAGAAACAGCGAAGGTGGGTTTTCTATATACTGTAAATGCGTATCTGTTCTGTTTTCTTATGATCAGTACATCTAGGAACGACAGTTTTCATCCTTTTCCCATTCCGTTTTAAATTTTATGGTCGGAACTAGAAATTTAGCCTATTAAAAAATTCATTAAAGTCCCCCAGCTATTGTCCCAGAAAGTAAAGATATCATCTACGTATCTAAGCCAGATCATATTACGGGGTTTGATAGACGACAAAAAGTTCTGTTTCGAAATATTCCATGTACAAGTTTGCTAGAAGGGATGATAGGGGACTTCCCATGCTACAGCCAAATTTTTGTTTGTAAAAATTACCATTGAAAGAAAACACGTTGTTAGTTACACAGAGGTTGATAAGTTTTAAAGTTTTATCTATGCCAAGAGGAAAATGGTCTTCATATGGTTGTAACTTCCTCTCTAAGAAAGATAACACGTCGGCAATCGGGACTTTAGTAAATAATGACTCGACGTCTAGGCTGAGCAATTTGATGTTGTTTGAGGGGATGTTTAAACTATTAAATTTTTGTATAAAATCCTCAGCATGTTTGACGTGGGAGGATGAGAAGGTTCCTAGAAAGGGTGATAACAGGTCTGCGAGCCATTTTGATAATTTGTACATGAAACAGCCCCTGCTAGATATTATAGGGCATAAAGGAATCCCATCTTTATGTGTTTTCGGGAGGCCGTAAAAATAAGGGAGAGAGGGTTGATTACCTTGAATGTCTCTAGTAGTTCTATGTCCTTCTTGTTGCCCCTATGGTTCTGACTGATTGGTTAAATTGAGCAGCAATATTTGTTGTGGGATCTTTCGTTAATTTGTCATAGGTCTCCGCATCGTTTAGAAGTTCTTGAACTTTATTGATGTATGTCTCCTTGTCTAAGAGAACTATTTTCCCGTCTTTGTCAGATTTTGTGATGATGATATCCCCCTTTTCTTAAACTAACTAACGCATTTGGAATCTTTTCAGGAGCGAATTTTGTTGTTATTTTGCTCCAAGACATTTAAAAATGCCTTTGAGACATGCCTCTTTCTTGTCATAATTGTTTTTTGCAAAATGTTTATCAAAAGCAACTAGGAAATTAAGATTACTCTCAGGACCAGGTTTTAGAGCGAATGAAACTCCAAGATTTAAAACGGTCTGTTCTTCTGCAGTGAGGGATGGTTAGAGAGATTCAGCACATTATTGGGAAGGCCAAGATTATTCCATACGCTGTTCCTAATCAGTCTTTTTAATTTGTAGCACAAATTTCTGGAGTGGTACTCACTGTTTTCAACAGCAGATGATAGTACAAAATATGAAAGATATCTATACATACCATCATCCCTGCACATGAGGCGAAGCGACGTGGCTAGCTCACTTATTTTTCTTCTAATCACATATATGTCTTGGTGTGTGGCTTGTATTCTGTCTTGGAGGAATGTGCGGATGGAGTCTGGAAATGGGTCTGACATCGGCGTCAGACCCATTTCCGGATGATGTGACAAAAGGTCACGAAATGTAAAATTAAATTACTACACATGGAATCTGCTTGTTTTCCTGCACCCACTCCTTTTAACATGTTGAAAATTTTTTTCTGTTCTTCATATATATATATATATATATATATATATATATATATATATATATATATATATATATATATATATATATATATATATATATATATATATATATATATATATATATATATATATGAATATATATATATATATATATATATATATATATATATATATATATATATATATATATATATATATATATATATATATATATTTTTAAGGCAACATACAGGAAAAATAAATCATATTTTTCGCGCTATTCTGTTATTTCAACACATTTTACTTTCCCTCGTTCCTTAAATGAATATATATTGTCAAGCGCTATTTAGTGACATTTAAGCATAATGTATATAATATATATATATATATATATATATATATATATATAACCTATCTATATATATATATATATATATATACTATATATATATATATATATATATATATATGCGCCATATATATATATATATATTATTTATATATATATATATATATATATATTTTACATATATATCTTGCCCTATATATATATATATATATATATATATATATATATATATATATATATGTATGTATCTTGATCTGTGTTCATGTTTCCAACTTTCATTATACACACACACACACACGCCCTTTGCTTTCACACACACACATCACACACACATATATATTGTGTGTTGATGATTTCTATATATATATATATATATATATATATATATATATATATATATATATATATATATATATATATATATATATATATATATATATTTATATATATATATTAAGTTGCATAAAAGTCAGTAATAATAATGATATTTCAACACATTTTCAAGAAGTTTCCCTGTGCCCTTAATATATTGTCAAGGCTATTTAGTGACATTTAAGCATATGTATATAATATATATATATATATATATATATATATATATATATATATATATATATATATATATGAATATGTATATAATAAATAATCAAGTGAAACTTATAAAACTATATAACAAATTATAATAAATATAATATTTATATATATTATATTACTTAATGTAAATACATATACATACACACATATATGTACATATACACAGTATATATTATATATATATATATATATATATATATATATATATATATATATATATATATATATATATATATATATATATATATATATATATATATATATAACAACAAAACAATCAAGAATGAAACTTACAAAACTAGGAGTTTAACAAATTAAATAAAAACTAAATTTAATAATAATACTTAATGAAAAAAGGATTACATACTGACATATATGTATATATATATGAGTATATATATATATATATATATATATATATATATATATATATATATATATATATATATATATATATATATATATATATATATATATATATATATATATATATATATATATATATATATATATATATATATATATATATATATATATATATAGGTATATATATATATATATATATATATATATATATATATATATATATATATATATATATATAGGTATATATATATATATATATATATATATATATATATATATATATATATATATATGTCATGGTATGACATGATATAAAATGGAACCGGTAGTTCCATTTAAATTGTAATGTAAATGGACTTAGCAAAAAGTATATATAACTGTGTGAGCACGAGAGAGGTGTTTTTGAATCACAGATCTAGTCCTTCAAGTCGCACATGTCAGCAAAACATGTCAGCAAGCGTCCATGTGTTGTTTGGAAAATAGTAGGTCAGCATAAAGCCATGGCCTCTTTTGTTCTGAGCTGAGAGGAGTCACGTAGGCGGTGAGAGATCTTTGGGAACGAGGTCATTGTGTGTTCGTGTGTGTGTAACTGATAAGTCTTGTTATGATGTAGTGTGGAAGTTTTAAGACAGATCAAAATGGGAAATCATCCTGTGTAGACCCATTGTTACCCTGTTGAACAAATATTTCACAATATAGTCACACAGAATCCCATTATGGAGTTTGTCTAAATCCTACCAGAAGAACTTTACTATTTCTAAGATGTAAACTCATGCACAGCCATGGAGAAACATTTGAAGATGCAAATCCAATTCTCTGACTGTATTGACGACGGTCCACATAATCAGATATAGTTGGATACTCGCAAGTGGCAGCGGACCTACATTTTTGGAAAGGAAGCTACGATAAGGCAAGATGCCTAAACAACTATAGACAGACGTCATCTTCATCACCTACATGCTCAACATCGGACGAACGGTTGTGTACATCAAACGTCTTGGAAGATGAAGGCAAACATACAACACCAGGAAGGTCGGAGTCAACGCGCTTAAGAGAGAGGGAGAGAGAGAAAACATCTACCTGACCTTGGTAATACATCCTTCTCGACGCGCTTAGAGAGAGAGAGAGGAAATCTCCACCAGACCTTCTCGACGCGTTTCAAGTGCAGCGACATTCCACATCAACATTCGACAACACAAGAAAATTCAACATCCGCAGTAGGGTCCTTCCGATGACGTGTACCTAGACAGGCGGAAGTCGGACGGCAGAGGAACTTCGTCAACCTACTTACGAGAATCCAATATAAGCTAAGTACTGCCTTCTATCTACTGTATAACGGTTAGTAATCTCATCTTGCAGTTGTTCCTGACTCGGGCAGCAGGTTGCTGATATAAGGTGAGCAATTGCCGTAGATTAATACTCTTTCCTTGCAGAAGTAGAGTTCCTGATATCTCATTTTTTTATTTTTGTGCTCTTTATTTTTTACTCTTGACACATGGTTAACTCTGTTCTTTTTCAGGAGGTGCATTTATTACTTATTGATAGTGGACTATATGATGCATTTTTCATAGGTGATGTTATTTTTTAGCGAATATATAAGTCTCTGTTGGGATTTACTTGCGTTCCATGTATAGATATATAAGGCTACGTAGCGGCCGTGTTTATTCATATAGGTTTCAAGATCACTTAGAGAATAGGCGTGCGGCTAGGAGACTTAATAAGAAGATGACTCCTCCAAGCCCAGGTGGGAGTAGTCCCCCCTAACCCAGCTCCCCCACAGAATCCTGTACTGACGGTAGTTAATGCTAGATCGGCAATTGTACCGTTTGCAGGTCGGGTTAATGGATTTTTGACACAGGGTGTCGAGTCTTGGATTTCATCTGTAGACGTTCACCTGGCGGCAAAGTCCATTACTGATCAGTCTATACAATTGCAGGAGGCAAAGAGTTTTATTGACTATGCTAAAGGGGATGCAGGCGCATACCTAAGGGGAATATCTTTTAAAGAAACATACACTTGGGATGCTTTCAAAACAAAGCTGCGTTCCATCTATGGGAGTGAGGATGCATTGGATGAAGTCCTTGCTTTACGTAATGTAATGAAAGTAGCATTTATGACTAATCTCAGTGTGGTGGATAGGGCAGCTCTGATAGGAGATAGGCTCGAAGAATATAACGGGCAATTTGATGCTTCAAGTTGGGTCAATGGTAATGCGCATCTCAGTTCCAAATCTCTTTGTAGGTTGGTTTATTTGACACTAATAACAGCGATGTTACCTGAACCTTTGATTAAGTGTTTTGATGAGAAATTAACATCAGATAGCACAGAATTAGATATCTATAGACAAATTCGGAAACACTTGTCCAAGTGTTCAGATCTCGATCCTTCTATAGTTCAGGCTTTTACTAAACAAGAAAACAAACATCACAGCTCTTCATCACCGCAACAGGTTAACTTGGTCACTAATAATTTATCATCAGTCATTTGCTTTAATTGTAAACGTCCAGGGCACATGGTAAATGAGTGTAGGACACGGTATTGTTCAGTTCATAACAGTTCATATCACGGGTATTATCAGTGTAACGCTAAGAAAAAGAGTCCAAACAATAACACAAACACCCAAAGTGCTGGTAATGATACTAGGAAGAAACAATACCATGGGGGAAAGAACAAACAATTCAAGCAGAATAGTAATGTAGGGCAGAAACAAGCACAGACAAACCGTTCCTCAGGAAAATCAAATCCAAATCCAGCAGTTCAAAATAACCAGGGGTCAGTGAATTTTCAGAATGGCAGCGGACAGGCAAACACCACGTAGCCAACTTAATGGGGGAGGAGAGTGATGTTGGGTTATCATCACTTTTTGAATCAAATAATAAATTTAATATTCTCCAAGATATGTGTGAGGACAGGAATTTTCCAGAAAGTGAGGTAGATTTTTCCAAACATGCAGAGCGCGGTCCCGTAGATTTTTGCAAAATTCACGCTATTATTGGTTCAGTAGAAATCAGGCCAACTTTGCATGCAGTTAGTTTAGAACATAAACATTTCACCTTGTTTTTTGATTCAGGTAGTCCACGTAACATAATGGATTTACGTACTCATCACCTGTTGTTTTCAAAATTTCCTATCGAACGCGCCAATATTCGTTTGTCAGGAATAGGTAATAATGAATTGGAAGTAGTGGGAACAACTCAAATACAATACAGGTTGGGGCAACGTACTTTCACGGACACCTTTATCGTTATTAGTAATATTAGTATGTACCCAGTAGTTATTATGGGTTATCCATCAATGTCATTACATAACGTAATCTTGACACCCGCAAAACACGGAGTGTTTATAAAAGGAAAATTCTATCGGTCTTCACACACATTGAAAACTGTTTTGGATCAGAAGGAGACAGTCAGTGAGAAAGTAACATACATAGAGGAACCAGTCACCTGTCTCATAAGTGATGAAATTGTTAGAGCCACCCAGCATAACTCTCAGGCACCCGCCATTGCTGCTTTTACACAAATCGTTGAGCCAAACACACCATCATATCTGACGGTATGGGTTAGAAAAAAAATACCAGGCTCAGAGATTTTAATTCTTCCTGACACTTTAAAAATCAATGGGCTTTCAGTCACGCAAGCGTTGTACACAGTAAATTCTGATCATCGGGTCAACGTTGAAGTTTTTAATCATTTAAATGCTGCTTTAACCATACATGAAAATCAGCATATTGTCAACATCGAAGCGTATAAACACCGAATTCTTACAGTTGCTGAAATTAATTCCACTGAATCAGCAATAGATGAACCTCTTTTAAAAATAATTAAAGGCAAAATTGAAGAAGACATCTAAGATTGGGATATAAGTAAGAAATTTTTTTAACTTCTATCCAAATATAGTGATGTTTTTTCTAAAAGTACTGGAGCTTTAGGCAAAACAGAAGTCATCGATCATCAAATTCGTTTAAAGGATAAGGACAAAGTCATTTATGTACTTTCATGTCGTCTACCTGCCAAATTTCTGAATGAGATCGATGTAGAGGTAGATAAAATGTTAAAGGAGGGGTTATTAAGAAATCTAACAGTCCTTATAATTTTCCCTTGATAGTCGTACCCAAAAGGATAAAACCTGGAGGATTTGTGTTGACTTTCGCAAGCTCAACGACCAAACTATCCCTGATCGTTTCCCAGTACCATGTACAGATGATATTTTATCTTTATTAGGGCAAAATAAATTCTTTACTTCCTTGGACTTACTTAAAGGCTTTCACCAGATACCCTTAGCTAAGGACAGTACACCGTACACTGCTTTTAGTACAGCTCGGGGTCACTACGAATTCCTACCTATGCCATTTGGGCTACGTTGTGCCCCTATTACGTTCACTAGAATGATCAATATAGTGTTCGGAGACTTACTTGGGAACATTCTCCATGCTTATATGGACGATCTGGTAATCTTTTCTAATACTTTAGAAGAACATCTAAGTAAACTAGAAATAGTCCTTCAAAGGTTAAGAGAACATCATTTAAAGGTAAAAATTTCTAAATGTGAGTTTTTTAAAGATGAATTAGTCTATTTGGGTTTCATGGTATCACGGCAAGGTCTTAAAGTAGTCCATGATAAAATCTCTGCTATTAGTAAATTTCCCGTTCCTACAAACGTTAAAGGTATACAGTAGTTTCTCGGGGTTTCGGGTTATTATCGTCGGTTTATTCGGGATTATTCAATGATAGCAGCTCCTTTAACTGATCTTATAAGGAAGGATGTAATTTTTAAATGGGAATCCCAACATCAAATCGCTTTTGATACCTTGAAAGAGAAAATGAGTTCTGCTCCTATTCTAAAATTTCCCGATTTTACTAAAGAATTTTATATTGCAACCGACGCTTCAGACCAAGGGGTAGGGGGTGTGTTACTCCAGTGGCATGACAACAAGTTTTTTCCCATTGCCTTTTATTCTCGTAAACTGAAAATGTCAGAGAAGAAATATGCAGTAATAGATAAAGGATGTTTAGCGATAGCTAATTCGTTGGTACATTTTAAATATATAATTTATGGGTACAGTGTTAAGGTTCTGACTGATCATAAGCCCCTTACTGATTTTTTTAAAGGTTTCAATCATAGCCTTAAAAGAACTCGGTGGCATATGATTATCCAGGACTTTGGAGCTAAAATTGGATACTTACCCTGTAAAGCAAACGTAATAGCCGATGCGCTATCACGTAATCCCGTACCAACTCAATCATTTCCATTCGATGAGCTAGAAGAAATTCCAACTTCTTCGCAGGCCATGAAAATTGCTATCGAAAATGGTCAATCCTTAGCCCACACAACAGAGAACATTACAGATATAGGATGGAATATAGATTCAGTACGACAAGAACAAATGAAAGATCAGAAGTTAAGAGTAATAATAGACGCATTAAATAGGAAGCCGGATGATAAGGAATATTTGAAATGTACTAACCAATATTTCTTGGTCAAGGATAACATTCTATGCCGATCTGTGGCTAGGAAAACCAGGAGTTCAACACAGTTGACTAACGACCAGGTGGTTGTACCGGTTACTTTAATACCCACCGTTCTGAAATGGCTTCACAACCATCCTTTGCATGGTCATCCTGGGTTCGAAATAACATCCCAAAAGGCCAAGTCTTTATTTTATTGGTCTACTATGTTAAAAGATATTAGGAAATATATTAAAAACTGTGATATATGTTTCCGTCATAAGGGCCATACTAAGACTCCTGTAGGTCTCGGAACTTATCCTGTGCCTAGTAAACCTTTGAAAGGGTACACCTTGATTTATTAACAGGTTTTTACGAGACAGACCGGGGGAATAAAAA
The DNA here is from genome assembly GCF_040412425.1 of Macrobrachium rosenbergii. Taxonomy (NCBI): domain Eukaryota; kingdom Metazoa; phylum Arthropoda; class Malacostraca; order Decapoda; family Palaemonidae; genus Macrobrachium; species Macrobrachium rosenbergii. Next base: position 48,349,943 of record NC_089765.1, on the reverse strand, counting down.
CCTCTTAGTGATAATAGACGCTCTTACACGGTATACTGAACTAATACCATTAAAAAGTAAAACAGCTATTGAGTGTGCTAGGAAGTTTTATGAGTGTTATATATGCAGACACGGGATCCCAAATATGATAATCTCCGACTCAGGAGGAGAATTCAATAATCACTTCCTTAACTCATTGCGTGAGATTTTACAGATTAAGAAAATAAACACGATGATCTACCATCCTGAATCGAATGGTTTGGTCGAACGTGTTAATAGGAAGGTGTTAGACATACTGCGTGTAAACATAGGTGGTATGGACCAAAATTGGGATATTGCAATACCCACTGTGTCCAGTACCCTAAATAACAATTTTCATACTTCAATCCGTATGTCTCCCCATGAAGCTGTTTACGGGATACCTGCTAGGACACCGTTCCACATTCTCACACCTACAACTAATTTGTCAGATCCATTGAAGGATATAATAGATGTTAGCCGGAGTAGATTTCAGACACTTTATCAAAACCTCTTACAAGCTCAAGTGTTAATGAA
>NC_089765.1:48339409-48344409 GCF_040412425.1 Macrobrachium rosenbergii | reverse complement strand
AAAGGTGCCATTTTGCATTCTGAAAATTTGTTAGTAGGGTAGAAGGTGCCATTTGGCGTCCTGGCGTCCTGAACATTTGGCGTCCTCAATTATTATTATTATTATTATTATTATTATTATTATTATTATTATTATTATTATTATTATTATTATTATTATTATTATTATTATTATTATTATTATTATTATTATTATTATTATTTTATTATTATTATTATTATTATTATTTATTTTATTTTTATATTTTTGCTGAAGAAAATAACATGCATATATAAAAAAAATTATGTAGTAGGGTAAAAGGTGCCAAGGCTCCGAACTGATATGAGAGAGACCCACTGCGTGACTCATCAACAGCCATATGACTGACGAGTTGAACCAATATAAACCATCTGTTATTAATCCCACTTTATCAACAAGAGTCTGATTAGGTATCTGCTGCTGATATGATTTAGACCCACTGTGTGACTCACGAACAGGTGTATGACTGGTAAGAGTTGAACCAATATAAACTATCTGTTATTAATCCCACTTTATTGATAACAGTCTGATTAGGTATCCGCTTCTGATATGAGAGAGATCCACTGCGTGACTCATCAACAGCTGTATGACTTCATAAGGACATTACAATGTACATCTCTCTAAGATATACAGCTTTAACTCTCTACCTGATTGCTAAAAGTCACACGTTTTAACACGCTTTCGATCCCGCTCGTTGTCAGTGTCACTTAACCTATGAATGGGATAATAAAAACTGATTTTAACTATCCACTCATTTTATTAGATAAAGCGGTATACATTAACAAGTACATGAATCTTGGGGTTCTCCCGACACACATTCCAATACAATACCACCACAAGTTGTTATAACCAACCTTAAACCTCTAAATAATTTTACAATAAATGACCATAAGCTTCCTAATCTAGTATGTCATACAGCCTGACATTCCTCCCCCCTCCCCCTTCTTCTCCCCCCTCTTCCATTAGTGTTCTGTGTAGAAGAACTCATCTTCCTCCTCCTCTTCCTCCTCTTCCTTCTCCTCCTCCTTGACCATTCATCCTAAGGAAGAAAAATAAAATGTCTTAGAAAAACCGAATGTCTGCAAAAATTAATTATGTGATGTATATTAGCAACGTTTTTAAAAATGGAATTAATCATTACCTTTTATTTAAAGAACGCACACACTCCTTGTATGTAAGAGCTCATTTAATGCCCGAACTCCAGTGTGAACATCGCACCCTCTTGAAAAATTTGAAATAGTATTCCTTCACCCATCTGTCATTACTTTTCAAGCGACTCGGGGAGAAGACGATGCTCAATAACAACAAAACCGATTTTAACCCTCTATGACTCGTACAGTGAACGAAGAAAATACAGTAAAGACCGCACTTGTAAGTATTATCAGGCTGTATCTGCCTTACGGACCGGCGAAGGGTAAAATCCGAATGCGCACTGAGAAAAGATGAGAAGCTACCCGAATAAATTTGCGGATTTATACCGTAACTGTCAAAAAAGTAGATTGTATCTCTAGGTGAACAGTCTATATACAAACACACCCAATGTCCGACAAGGTCAATACTAGAAGTTGAAGGTACAGTATTAGATATAAAAACTAGAGGTTTAATTCTATTCGCAGGTATTTTAAACACACCCACTTCCTCTGAAGCGAACACACCTAAATATTTAATAAGACTCCCTAGCGAACCCTGCAAAACTGTCTTGATTTCTTTAGTATCCATCACACCTAGCCCCTAACATCGCACTGAACGACTCTATCCGAATCGATGGTTAAAATACCTATCGTGTCACCGAACAGTAAAATCATGCAAGGGTGTGGTGCAACCATGCCCAGCTTTATAGATATTCTCAAACTGGCCGAAATTTCAACGGGCATGGAATCTTCCACATCTTCTGTAACGAAGCTGAAACAATAGATGGCTCTCCCATTTTTAAAACTATTATAGGTTATGAGGTTATCATGTCCCCCTCCTATCGACTTTTGAGCCTTGTAATACAATTGCGTGATAGTATTAGGAAAATTACAGTTGATGTGACACACCGTATTCCCATTAACTGTGTTGTGCACATTATTCAAGTCATAAGCTCCGAAATATAAACTATTGGCCACGTAATTCCCCGAAAATGTTTGCATGTGGTGACTTTTTAATTATAAAATGAAAAGTTTTATATGTAAAAGAGTGGCAATATTTCATGAAGGCTGGTGTTGCAACATATATGAAAAATTAAATTATTATTATTATTATTATTATTATTATTATTATTATTATTATTATTATTATTATTATTATTATTATTACAGAGGTGAGAGTAGTGTTCTCTCCTGCAGAGATGAGTCTCGGGTTCAGTCCTTTCTGACCTCCCTCAATCTTCTTCTTCCCCATTAGCGCTACTCTTCCTCCTATGCAATGTCTTTGCCACTAACAGTATTAATAAATCCCATGGCATCAGCTGTTCGCTACTGTTCGAGCTGTCATCGCCACTGCTAGAGCTGCTGGAATTACCCATCTCTGCTGGCGAGATGCTGTGGAGTATAGCTACTCGTTCTGTGAACTGATGCCCGTCTCGCCAAACTCATACATTATATAGTGGGACGCCACTCCTAATTAGACTCATCGATAAAGGGGGATTAATAACAGATAGTTTATATTGGTTCAACTCTTATCAGTCATACAGCTGTAGATGAGTCACGCAGTGGGTCTCTCTCATATCAGCAGCAGATACCTAATCAGACTCTTATCAATAAAGTGGGATTAATAACAGATAGTTTATATTGGTTCAACTCTTATCAGTCATACACCTGTTCATGAGTCGCACAGTGGGTCTAAATCATATCAGCAGCAGATACCTAATCAGACTCTTATCGATAAAGTGGGATTAATAACAGATAGTTTATACTGGTTCAACTCAACAGTCATTCGGCTGTTGATGAGTCATGCAGTGGGTCTCTCTCATATCAGTTTGGAGCCTTGGCACCTTTTACCCTACTACATAATTTTTTTTTTATATATGCATGTTATTTTCTTCCGCAAAAATATAAAAATAAAATAATTAATAATAATAATAATAATAATTGAGGACACCAAATGACACCCTTTCCTGAGGACACCAAATGTTCAGGATGCCAGGACGCCAAATGGCACCTTTTACCCTACTAACAAATGTTCAGGATGCAAAATGGCACCTTTTACCCTACTACATAATTTTTTTATATATGCATGTTATTTTCTTCAGCAAAAATATAAAAATAAAAATAAATGATAATAATAATAATAATAATTGAGGATGCCAAATGACACCCTTTCTTGAGGACGCCAAATGTTCAGGACGCCAGGATGCTGAATGGCACCTTTTACCCTACTAACAAATGTTCAGGACGCAAAATGGCATGTTTTACCCTACCACATATTTTTTTTTATATATGCATGTTATTTTCTTCAGCAAAAATATAAAAATAAAATAAACAACAACAACAACAACAACAACAATAATAATAATAATAATAATAATAATAATAATAATAATAATAATAATAATAATAATAATAATAATAATAATAATTGAAGACGCCAAATGACACCCTTTCTTGAGGACGCCAAACGTTCAGGACGCCAGGACGCCAAATGGCACCTTTTACCCTACTACATAATTTTTTTTTATATATGCACGTTATTTTCTTCAGCAAAAACATAAAAATAAAATAAATAATAATAATAATAATAATAATAATAATAATAATAATAATAATAATAATAATAATAATAATAATAATAATAATAATAATAATAATAATAATAATTATAATAAAATAACACCTGACACCTTGAGGACGCCAAATGTTCAGGACACCAGGACGCCAAATGGTACCTTTTACCCTACTAAGATTATTACTGTGACTTGCATCTTGGTGGTTGCAGCCTCTGCTGGTGAATTTCCCTTATCTTCAGAACTTAAGGATTTATATTTGATTACCGATATCTTCAAGTTAGAAGACGACTCTGGAATATTTGGAGGTCCTTTCGGATTTACCGCACCACCTCTGGTTCAGTTATAAAGCCAGGAGGACTCACTATCCCATGTTAAGGTTTTCATGCCTTTGAATTTTATTCATCACAGCTGTGGTTCTGTTGTGGCTGCTCGACTGGGCCCGATTTAGTTAACCACCTGTTGTAATTCTCCAGACGTGGAGGATTTCTGTATTCTTCAAGGAGAATATTAAAGATTTATTTATCAACACATACTTATGCTGTGGAACTGGCTCTAATCATGTGCTTAAAATAGAGGAGGTATGATACCAGGATCATCTCTAGTTATGCAGACCAGCTAGCAGTTGCTATTACACTGATAATTGCAATGCAATTGCATACTCGGCAAGGTCAGTCAATGCTACCTATTTGCCTTAGATACTTACTTGTTTCTGGGCAGCAACAGATAATCGCAGGGAGTTCTTTACATCATCAAGAAATCTACTGCATTTTGTTGAAACATCTGACTAAATAGACTGATTAAGGCAACTCCGTAGATGAATAAATCAAGGGAAATACTGTGGCTTAGGGCCTTCTTCATGTGAGGGAAGATTACATAAACTCAAGGGTTCTCTTACTTAATTATATTTACATAATAAACACAGATCAGAAGAATGACGAATTACTGCTAAATGAATGAATCCTACACAGGAGAAATATTCTACGCTGATGATGTCTTCATAACAGGAACATCGCAGAAGGGTAGAAGGGGTGGCATAAGGCCACTGCACATAAGATAGAGCCGAGAGTGGTTCCACAACCAGGGCCAATCTGCAAGATATGCAAGACGGTTACTTGCAAGAATAATAAGACGCTCAAAGGGAACTGAGGGAATGCACAAATGGTGCCAAATAACTCAGTTCAACACTAAATGCATGATTACGTTAACACTTGATGCTCCAACACAAATTACTAAAGGTGATCACACAATGGAAATAGAAAATGAATCAGACAGAGAA
>NC_089765.1:48326909-48334409 GCF_040412425.1 Macrobrachium rosenbergii | reverse complement strand
TTTCCTAACTTATCATACCACAACTTCATAACTTATCATACCATGGTATCAATAAGTAAAATTTCACGTTACCTTACACAACTTGTGAAAACCTCTGTAAATCACTTGCTGCAGCTGCGCTACACAATACACACTTTTTTACCAGGCGCCGTTACGAACTATATAACTTTGCTAAATTCAGATCTCAAAAGTTAATGTTAAAAGTGACGACAAAAAATTATGTTAAAAGTAATCTCTTCCTAATTAGGAATGATGAGAGAGAGAACCAACTTCACTGGTCTCAGAAATCAGAATGAAACAAATTTTAGGATTCCAGTAACAGTGAAACAATTGCATGATGTCATTAAAGCATTTTGGAATTAGAGACAATGGAGAATCTTCTAGAAGAAAGTTACGTCATCCCAGCAAAACGTTTTGAACGCAATCTTACAAAACATGATGTAATTGATCAGGACATGTATTCTTTCTCTCAAGTGGCATACATGACTCGAACAACGCATGTAACAACATGAAATCACTCGTCTTGAGCCCGTATGGGACGAATCGGCGTTTGTTTTGCAAATCTGTCATCGCTAACCCAAAACAAAGCGTTCCCTCTTATCTCAACTGATGACAACTGAAATGAAACAAGCCTGGTGGACACACACACGTGTTCACATACTACGCTTTTACCAAGAAAGATATTCGTTCCAAATTACGTTACTATTAAAATTGTATTAACAATTCTAAATTACGCTATCAAGTTATCATTAGTACTTTTGAGATCTGATGCCAAACTAAATATGACACTTCAACAACCATTATCCTTAAACATAACACATGAAAAAAGTAAATATGTCAAAATTATAGGAGGATATACGTATTACAAGGCAACATCATGAAATTCCTCCCCCGAGAAGATTACTTATCCCGGGTTTGAATCACATGATTCACAACGGGATAAATAATCTGCTATGACATTATCTTTTCCTGAAATGTGTTTAACACTTACATTATACGGTTGCAGGCACAAAGACCACCTGGTCAGTCTCATATTATTATTTTTCATCTTATTGATGAATGAGATTGGGTTGTGATCTGACAACACTAAAATTTCTTCATTCCTAGGTCGGTTCACATACACTTTAAATTTTTTCAATGCTGTGATTAATGCTAATGTTTCTTTTTCGATTGTTGAGTAAGTTTTCTGGTGCTTTTTCAACTCTGAAGACATGAAAAATACTGGATGTAAGATTCTGTTGTCATCTTCTTGAAGTAGAATAGCTCCAATTCCACAGTCGGATGCATCAACTTGTATCACAAACTTTTTATTGAAGTCTGGAGCTTGAAGCACTGGTCTTGAAGTTAATATGGCTTTAACCTTCTCAAATGATTCTTGACATTCTGGAGTCCAATCAGACTTTCTTTTAGGACTGGTTAAGTCAGTTAAAGGGAGCTACTACGGCTGAGAAATTTGGACAGAATCGGCGATAAAATCCAGCCATGCCCAAAAATCTTTGTAGCTGTTTCCTTGTAGCAGGAGGGGTATTACGGATACCTTCTACATTAGCATCAATAGGAGCGAAGGCCTTTTCCAACTTCAAATCCTAGATACTGTACAGTTGCCTTTCCAAACTCACTTTTTTGTAAGTTGATTGTTAGTCCTGCTTCCCGAAGTTTCTTGAACACTTTCCTTAATATCTTCAGATGTTCTTCCCATGTATTAGAATAAATCACAATGTCATCAAGGTATACATCCACTCCTTCTATTGATCCTAGTAGTTGATCCATCACTCGCTGGAATGTTGCAGGTGCATTCATCAGACCAAACGGCAAAACAGTGTATTGATACAGTCCAAAAGGAGTAATGAAAGCTGACAGCAACTTAGCATTCTCATCTAAGGGAATTTGATAATATCCTTTCAACAAGTCTATCTTGGAAACAAATTTGGCTTGCCCAATGTTATCAAGTAATTGATCAATAAGAGGCAAGGGATAATTGTCAGCCACACTGATGGAATTCAGTTTCCTATAATCAGTACACATCCTAAATGAGCCATCTGGTTTCTTCACTAACACACAAGGAGAACTATAATGACTTGAACTGGGTTCTGCTAATCCATGCTGCAACAAATATTCAACTTCTTTCTTCAAAACATCTCGATGAAAAGGTGATAAGCGATAAGCTCTCATTTTAAAAGGTTTTCCATCTTCTCTGATCTTTATCTCATGCTTTGTCAGATTGGTGCGCCTAGGTACATCTGCAAAAATTTCAGGGAAACTTTGAATCACTTCACTTAATTCACTACTTTGCTCAACACTCAGATGTTTTAGTTTATCTTCCAAATTTTCTAATATTGAAGAATTGTTCATCTTGTTTTCAGCTCCCAATTCGTAACCATCATCGTCCTCTGTGGATGAAGTCGTCTGTGTTATTGACACTGTTTCAGTTTTAGTCTCTGAGAAGTAAAGTTTCAAAAGATTCACATGTATCTTCCTCTGTCGTTTCCTTCTTCCTGGTGTTTCAATCACATAAGTTCGATCACTTAACTTCTCTATTATCCTATAAGGACCTTGAAACTTAATGGTAAGGGGAAATCTTTTCACTGGTAAGAACACTAGAACTTGCTGTCCAATACTAAAATTTCTTAGCTTAGTTTTAGCATCATATTTTCTTTTCATTTTCTCTTGACTTATTTTCAAATTTTCTAAAGAGAATTTTCTAATTTCTCTTAATCTTTTCCTCAAGTTCTTCACATATTCTCCTTGGATTTCCTCTTGATTTTCTTCCCAATTCTCTGCAAGAATCTTCAATGGACATCTAATGTCTCGACCAAAAATCATTTCATTTGGTGAAAATCCCATACTTTCTTGACAAGCATTCCTAACTTCAAATAACATTAAAGGTAAACCAGCACTCCATTCTCTTCCTGACTCATTACAATACTTAGTTAACATACTTTTCAATGTCTGATGGAACCTTTCCAAGGCTCCTTGAGTCTCAGGATGATAAGCAGTTGATAACTGTTGTTTTACTCCTAACAAGTTCATCACATCCTGGAATAATTTTGAAGTAAAGTTCGTTCCTCTATCACTTTGCACAATTTCTGGTATTCCAAACTTGGAGAAAAACTCCACCAACTTCTCAGCAATAACCTTTGCACTTATACTTCTTACAGGAATCGCCTCAGGATACCTAGTCACTGGACACATTAATGTTAATAGATATTCATTTCCTTTCTTTGTTTTTTGGAAGTGGCCCAACCATATCTATAATTACCTTGCTAAAGGGTTCTCCTCTAACTTCTATGGGTTGTAGGGGTGCTTTCTGAATGGTTTCATTCGGTTTTCCAGCTATCTGGCATGTGTGACACACTCTGCAAAATTTGCTAACATCCTTGTGAAGTCCAGGCCAGAAAAAATACTTCATAATCTTCTCAACAGTCTTCCTGATTCCCATATGTCCAGACTCATGCACTACTGCTACAACTTGTTTCCTCAATGGATATGGAATCAAAATTTGATGTTATTCACCCCATTCAGCATTTCCTGGTATATGTGCAGGTCGATGCTTCCTCATTAGCAAACCTTCCTTTAGATAATAACAGGTGGAGGTTTGTTGCATCTCTTCTTGATCAACAACTCTGAAGAACAGATCAGCCAACGTTGTATCCCTCTTCTGCAGTTTCATTAGCTTCGCTCTAGTCACTTGACCAACTTCAAGGGCTGCATTCTCCATATCTGCTAACTCTGCTTCTGTAGTTTCACTACTATCTTCCAGAACACTTTGACTGCTCGGAGTCTCTTCAATAACAGCAGGATCCTCTTCTTCTTGGGAAATCTCTTCATTACTAACACTAGGGGAAACTTCACTTTCCTGGAACAGCTCTTCTAATCTTAAAGATCCTTCACTTGATTCTTCTGGTGCAGGTAAATCCTCAGTATTTTCACTTGCAGACATAGTTCTCTTCATACTCCTGGTAGTTACACAACTTGGAAACAGGTGGGGGTTTTTCTTCTCTAAATCAACCGTAGGACTAATCCTTAACGGTTTGTCTGTCACTGTAGGACAAGGAACAAATGGTACACTACCAACTTCATTACCCAGTAAAACATGTACACCTTCAACAGCTAGTGAGTCCTTTACAGCAAAATCAATATTTCCTGTCACCAATTCACAGGACAAATGCAAGCGGCATATAGGAGTTACCTCTTCTCCTCCTATACCCTTCAAAATAACTGAATCTCCAGTGAGATTCTTCTCCAGCTGTGGGTGAGCACCACGAACTACCACACTATGGTTACTCCCCGTATCACGTAATACCTTGACTGGTACCTGCACACTTCCTCCTTGAGTTGTCAGCGTACCTTCATAGATATATGGCTTAAAAGCCTCCAAGCTGCCCAGCCACTCACTGCTTGAAGTTACATTTCCACTGGTTGCTAAACACTCTGCTTGTTTAGTCTCAGTCGTTCCCACACTGCTCTTCGTAGTTTGCTTCACCTGGTTACCTTTAACCACTTGACCAAAAATGGTTTGGTCTGCTGTTGTGTCTGATAACAATCTCGACTGTAGTGTCCTACTCTTCCACACTTGTAGCAGACAACATTAGTCTTCTGTATCTGTCTTGAGAACAGACTGGATGATGAGGATTTAACATTCAATTGCTGAGGGTTGTTACCTGGCTTTGTATTGGCATAGCCACTAGAAGGATTTCCAGTTGTAATATTCCTGAAATTTGGATGAGATCTGAAACCTGTGCATTGTTGGCTCTGGTACTTGACATTATAATTTCTTTTGCTAGAAATTATATTAAAATCTTCGCTTAATGTAGCAGCTTTGTCAAGTTTCTTAACCTCTCTCTCTTAAATAGGCTCTTATGTGTTCAGCAATTCCTCTAAGATATTGTTCTAGGACTACTAACTCTTCAAGTTCGTCCATACATTTAACTTTAGCAGCCTCCAACCATCGTTTAAAACATCTTCTTACTTTGTAGGCATAATCCAAGAAAGTTATCTTGTCATCCTTTCTCAAAGATCTGAATCTTTCATTATAATATTCAGGGGTCATCTGGTAAACTTGTAGCACATTGTGTTTGAGTACCTTGTACTCTTTACACTGATCAGCTGATAAGGCTAAATAGGCACTTCTTCCTTTACCAATGAGAACACTCTGTAACAAGACCGACCATTTATCTTCTGGCCATCCCATACCTGAAGCTACTTTTTCAAAGTGATCAAAAAACTCATCTGGAGCTTCTTCTGTAAATTTCGGAATTAACTTCTGCACTCTTACTACATCAAATACAGGGTCTGAATTACCTTGAGTAGGGTTAGATGGTGTTACAGGTAATGTGGATCTAGCTTTTATTAACTCCATCTCCCTTTCATGTCTTGCTCTTTCTCTTTCTTCTTCTGCTGCTTTTTCTTCTTCTCTTTCCTTTCTTTCTCTTTTCTCTCTATCTTCTCTTTCACTTTCTGCTTGCATTTTCTCTCTTTCAGCCTGTATCCTCAGCTTAATCAAATTTTCTTCTGCTTCTATACGTCTAAGCTCTGCTTCTGCATCACTTTTCTCTTTCTTTTGCTCATGTTTATCTGTAAATTCTGCCTCAGCTGCATTCAACAATTCTTGTGCTTCTCCCAACTCTTCATCTACTTTACCAGAGTCCATCAATGCTTGGATTGCAATATATTTGATTTGTGCCTTAATCATACCACTAGACACATTACCCCCACATGCTACTGCTAAAGCAATCCACTGTGCCTTAGTCAGGTTGGATTCAGATAACTCTTGGATGGAAGGAGTTGCTAAAAACCTCTGAACATTGAACAGAGCCATATTCTCTAAGTTACTCAACTAAATAATTCACAATACAAAGCAAAAAATAACTATGTGGTCACTCTCCTATCAAAATGTATCCCTAACACCACCAGTATAAACCATAAACCAGAGTGATATTTTGTTTTGTTCCACGGGTGTCTGGGCACCAAACAATATAATGTCACGATGCGTATCAAGTACCTGGTTACTACACAACTAATCTCAAGATTCAAAAATATACCTCACTTCAGCCAGATACCTGAACTCTCATAACATTAATTATTACGACTGAGTACTCTAAAGGTAACAGTGATCCCTTAAGAAAAAACTTATTTATCACTTGAAAAAAATCAAACTAAGTCTATCAGAATATGTGTGAGGTATCAAAAATTAAACTAGAAATCTTCTAGAGTAAAAGGGCATCACTCCATCAAAAACTCTAACTGTTTCCCTGGTCTTAATTCACTTTAGCAAAACTAAAAGAACAAAACATGTTTATCACTTTGCCTTATGCACACACAATCAATCCTATTCACTGATGGTCAATAAATGAAACACTGTTTTTCTAAAAATGTTAAATACAAAAATTTATTTTCAGATTCAAAGTTTATAATTAAAAATCACAATTATTTAGAATTCACAATCTGAAAAATTTACTTTTAGTTGAAAAATAACACAAAACTCAATGAATTCTTGAATTAAATTATGAAACAAATCTAATTCACAAAAATTTTATCAAGAATTTAAATTAATCAAGCAAAATTTAAACTATCAAGAATTACTCAAGATTTAAAAAGAAAATCTCAATAAATGAAATCAAGTATGCAATGTTAAATTAAGTATGCAATGTTAAATTAAGCATGCAATGTTAAATTACCAAGAAATATTTACAATGCTATGTAAATAAATGTTACATCACAAACATAAAAAAATGTGAAAATATAAAGAAATTGTAAATAGAAAAACACACAAAAATACACATAAGATTTATCAATAATGATTTCACTTGTTCAAAATTTCCTAACTTATCATACCACAACTTCCTAACTTATCATACCATGGTATCAATAAGTAAAATTTCACGTTACCTTACACAACTTGAAAACCTCTGTAAATCACTTGCTGCAGCTGCGTTACACAATACACACTTTTACCAGGCGCCGTTACGAACTAAATAACTTTGCTAAATTCAGATCTCAAAAGTTAATGTTAAAAGTGACGACAAAAAATTATGTTAAAAGTAATCTCTTCCTAATTAGGAATGAGAGAGAGAGAGAACCAACTTCACTGGTCTCAGAAATCAGAATGAAACAAATTTTAGGATTCCAGTAACAGTGAAACAATTGCATGATGTCATTAAAGCATTTTGGGTGCGAGAGACAATGGAGAAGCTTCTAGAAGAAAGTTACGTCATCCCAGCAAAACGTTTTGAACGCAATCTTACAAAACATGACGTAATTGATCAGGACATGTATTCTTTCTCTCCAAGTGGCATACGTGATTCGAACAACGCATGTAACAACATGAAATCACTCGTCTTGAGCCCGTATGGGACGAATCGGCGTTTGTTTTGCAAATCTGTCATCGCTAACCCAAAACAAAGCGTTCCCTCTTATCTCAACTGATGACAACTGAAATGAAACAAGCCCTGGTGGACACACACACGTGTTCACATACTATGCTTTTACCAAGAAAGATAT